>NC_079211.1:108561842-108641842 GCF_029633865.1 Lampris incognitus
AGAATGCCAAAGGTCTGCAATGCTGTAATTGCTGCAAATGGAGGATTCTTTGACGAAAGCAAAGTTTGATGTAAAAAAAATCTTATTTCAAATACAAATCATTATTTCTAACCTTGTCAATGTCTTGACTCTATTTTCTATTCATTTCACAACATATGGTGGTGAATAAGTGTGACTTTTCATGGAAAACACGAAATTGTTTGGGTGATCCCAAACTTTTGAACGGTAGTGTATATATATATATATATATATATATATATATATATATTATACATGTGTGCTGAGACGATGTCTGCAGGTGCAGAGCAAGACATGGAGGCACGGAGTGGAAGCTTCACGTGTGTGACGGTTTCCCCACACACACGTTTAAACGCACAAACACACACATGGACAGGCATGCATGATCGTGGCCACATATAACACAGTATGCTGGCTTACACACACACACACACACACACACACACACACACACACGCACACACACACACACTCTGCTGTAAATGCACGTGAACTCAAAGCATGACACAGACTCATCATCATCATCATCGGCGGTCACTCGAGGTCGAGGGAATGAGTCCTTCTGGGTCTTCAGGTGGGTGTAGAGTTCGATCCTGGAGCCACGTAATGGGAGGACGCCCGCGCGTGACAGTTTTTTACATGGAGAGGCTGATGCTCCTGCAACCACCACATGGTCCTTGTCAGGGGGTGGCCAGAGGCCAACGGCATGGAGAACCAAGACGACTGGGGACCACCCTGTGTTGCAGCCTTCATCCGCCTTCACTGCCGTTGCGACCTGGAGACATCTTCCACCAGTTCCACCGCTGGGGTCTTTGTTGGGTCACACTTCGTCTGGAACCTCCCCCTTGACCTATCCGCCTTGGGTGACCCTACCAGGAGCCAAGCTCCGGACGGCATGGCTCTTGGGATCACTGGTACATGCAAGCTTCTCCACCACGACAAGGTGGCGAGCCAGGAGAACACACACACACACACACACACACACACACACACACACACACACACACACACCCATTCCCACTCTCCCTCTCCCTCTCTCTACCTCCGTCTTTTCATCTCAGTCAGCGAGGGTGCAGCTAACATGTACCCTCAGCAGCATTGCTTTCGACTGTGTGTGTGTGTGTGTGTGTGTGTGTGTGTGTGTGTGTGTGTGTGTGTGTGTGTGTGTGTGTGTGTGTGTGTGTGTGTGTGTGTGTGTGTGTGTGTAAGGGTTGTAAGGTTCTTCATCTTGTTGTGACATATTTCAGTGTAGAATATTAAGTGTCTCTCTAGTGTTTCGGTACACAGCCCTTATCTCCAGAGTTGCGGCTTCTTTCTGCAAACTGCTGCTGAGACACGCTCTGGCGTGTATAAAGTGCATCAGGGTAAAGGGATAAGAGCCACATGACTCCGTATGTTTCCCAGCTAACAATCCTAAACAAAGTCTGGAAAATGTATTTGTAGTGCACATTTACACACGTTGACCAAAGTGCTGTACAGACCAGAATAGGTAAGTAAAGAACAAATATAAGAAACGCCAACATAGACAAGAAGGCACATAGCTCGTAGGCATGAATAACGGACCTAGACACAAGCTAGAAACCAGCCACATCAGGAGGATTCAAACACTAGTGAGTAAGAGCAAGTTTTGAGCCGGGACTTAAAAGAGTGGATGGAAGGGGGGCAGATCTTATAGGGAGGGGGTTGCTGTTCCTCAGTCTTGGGGCTGCAACCACAAAGGCGCAGTCACCCCCAAGTTTAACTTTAGCTCTCGGGGCAGCCAGGAGTCCCAAGTCAGCTGACCTGAGGGACCTGGAGGTGGACTAGAGGGTTGAAAGTCTGTGATATGTGAAGGGGCCAGCCCATTTAGGGCTTAAAAAAACACAAAAAAACCAAGAGAACCTTAAAATCAATTCTGAACTGTGGAGAGAAGCCAGTATCGGGGTAATATGGTCCCTCTTCCAGGAACCTGTCAGGAGCCTGGCTGCAGCATCCTGGATCAGTTGCAGGTGGTACAGGGCCAATATACATGGAGTTGCAGTAGTCCAAGCAGGAGCATATTGAAGTGTGGATGACTAACAGTGGTGCCAACAGACAGGGGACTCAAATGCATGACACACACAAGGCAGGCAGGATAAATATTCTTACTGATGCGAGGGTCTAAGCCTAAGGACAGGATGTTGTGTCGCTGTAAAGCCCCTTGAGGGAAATTTGTAACTTGTGATATTGGGCTATACAAATAGAATGGACTTGACTTGAGTGAAGATGGGTTCGGTACACGGTAAATCAGTCCAGTAAACAGGCAGAGGTGTCCAATAAACGTTGCGCAAAGGTTGAGTCAGAACACAGAAGCTAGTGGGAATATTACTCAGGAACACACGAGCGGTAAAGACCTGGAACACTGACATGGAGGTAGAAAGACGAGCTGGCAAGCTAACAGGGAAAGTGAGGAGGTATATATGCAGGGTAGACTAATGACAAAATCAGGGGCAGGAGAGTAATTTACACACAGGTGGGGGTAGTCAAGAAGGCGGAAAACACTCGAGGACAGGAACTTAAGGAGGAGGCCGTGACGTTACTATGCCTTTTTGAGAACTTTAAAAGAGAGACACGGACGGCTTGATTCTGGCAGCAATACAAAGCCGGGAGGAACTGGCTTTCACTACTGCATTAACTTGCTTGTCAAGCTTGAAGGCCTAATCAAAGATCACACCGAGGTTTTTGACACGATGTTTGACGTGGGTGGACAGGTTGCCAAGACGGTTGATAAACACTTTAATGGGGGCGGCGGGGGGCAAATGAACAACTCAGATTGGTCTTCATTCAGCTTTAGGAGGTGTTGTACCATCCAGCACTGTATGTCCTCAAGGCAGTTCGAGAGGCTGGCTAGATTGGACTGATGGTTTGGTTTCAGGGGAGATGAAGCTGAGTCATCAGCATAACAGTGGAAGTAAATGTCGTATTTTTGAATGATTGGACCAAGGGGAAAGTAAAATCCTGAGTGTTAATTTAACTTCCTGAGTGTTAATTTGACTCTGAGAGGGTACAAATGGATCCTTCCATTTGTACCCTCTCAGAGTCAAATTAACACTCAGGTTTACATGACCCCATAGGAGAGAGCAGCTCAGGGAGAGGAAAAAATGCCTGTGTTAATGGAGAAGCTTCTATTTTTGAGGTAGGATGTGAACCATTAAACAATTAAACAAATAAACAATAATTTTAATGAGATAGGCTTAACAGTGTAATACCCCGACATTTTTCTGACGATGAACGGCCTGGCCTACAGGAAAGAGCAGTTTATATGTTGAGTGTATTCAGTGTTGTGCTGGTCATAATATAGAGTGATTTATTGCTTTTTTAATGAATAATACCGAAGATAATGAACTTATTCATAGATTTGCATACTAAATTGCAATTGCAATATTGGTCTAGGCAGCACGATGGCACAGTGGTTAGTGCAGTCACCTCACAGCAAGAAGGTCCTGGGTTCGAACCCCAGGGCTGTCCAACCTTGGGGGTCATCCCAGGTCGTCCGTCCTCTGTGTGGAGTTTGCATGTTCTCGTGTCTGCGTGGGTTTCCTCCAGGTGCTCACCCACAGTCCAAAGACATGTAGGTCAGGTGAATCAGCCGTAGTAAATTGTCCCTAGGTGTGAATGTGTGTGTGTGTGTGTGTGTGTGTGTGTGTGTGTGTGTGTGTGTGTGTGTGTGTGTGTGTGTGTGTGTGTGTGTGTGTGTGTGTGTGGGCCCTGTGATGGACTGGCAACCTGTCCAGGGTGTCTCTGCGCCTGCCGCCCCATGACTGCTGGGATAGGCTCCAGCATCCCGCGACTCTAATAGATTAGATAAGTGGCTTGGATAATGGATAGATGGATGGTGAACCATTTCAAGCCAGAGCCATCAACACCAACCCCGTGCTGGAGATGGTCTATCAAACTGTCATGAGCCACAGTATCGAATACCGCGCTGAGTTCAAGAAGAATTAGAATGGCACCGTCCCTGGAGTCGGTAGAGAAGAGCAGGTCATTGTACACTTTCAGCAAGGCAGACTCTGTGTTATGATAAGCCCTAAAACCTGACTGAAAACTTTCCGAGATGTTGCCTTCGTGTACGTAGGGTGGTTACCACTTTGCGAACCTTTGACAGGAAGAGAAGTTTAAAAATAGGTCTGTAGTTACGAGGTAAGGTAGGGTCTAAGTTGGGGTTTTTTCAGGAGGGGCTGGACCGCTGCGGGTTGGAATGGTACCAGTGGACAGGGAGCTGTTGACGTCCACAACTATGAGGATGAGTATCCTCATCATCTTCATAATTGTGGACATAACTTGACATGTACAACTTGAAACTTTTCCCCCGTTTTGCTGGTAGGTGCAGGTGAAAGTCTGTCGACAATTCTGTGCATGTGGTTGACATTTATCCGTGGTAAGTCTTGCAGGCATCGCGAAAAATATGCCATTGTCAACAGCACACGCCAACAAACAGGAAACTGGTATGACCGCTGCAGTAGAAACCAGAAGTCAGTGGACTACAGATATGCACAGAGCCGATTGGCCGTGTGGGCGGGTGGGAAGCCGGATGTGGGTATGTGTCCTGGTCGCTGCACTAGCGCCTCCTCCCACCTGTTCGGGGGGAGGGGAGGGGGATCAGTGACTGGGACGGCTCAGAAGAGTGGGGTAATTGGCCAAGTACAATTGGGGGCAAAAAAAGCCCCCCAAAAAAAGCCACAAAAGATTCTAGAGCGCGAGGCTTTGCGGCACCCTGTGATCTAAGTTGACAACTTGTCATGACACAGAGAAGGAGTCGAGATGGAGCAAGCTCCAAAAAAAACTTTCAGGGGCGCAGAAAAGGAAAAGAAAGAGGGAAAGGGAGAAAACGCGTGAAGGAATGAGAGAAAATACAAGCCGTGTACTTAAAGGGCACCAAAAGGCCACTGACAAGTTAAATAATCTCCTGCAGGAAAATCTGGACTCGGCGTTCTCAAATTTGACGGTAGCTCCTAGAGTATTTCTGACGGTGCCATGATGGTTGCCTCTGCTGAAAGATCATTCAGCAAGCTAAAACTTATCAAGACATACCTCTGATCGAGCATGAACAATGACTGCTTGACCCAATTTGCAACTGGAAAAAAAATTGGCATAGTGAACTTTGTTTGATGATATACTTAAGAAATGGGCAAGTGCAAAGGCAAGGCATGTCACAATTTAGTTGGCGACTACAGAGTGGTGTCCGTCCCATGGGTCCGGTAAAAATGGTTGAACAGACACCCAAATCTATTGTAAAATATGTACGGTAGTTGTTAGTAGTTGCTAAATCAGGAATCAGGAACACTTTACTTGTCATTTCACTTCATGCACTTGCATACATGAAATGAAATGAAATGCCGTTTTCCCCAGCCCACAGCAGTACAACACAAAGACAAAAACACATCCAAAAACTACAAGAACACACATATCCACACCAACTGAACAAAAAATCACTGTCCAAGGGAACCAACGCCAGCCAGGATGACTGTCAGAACCACCGGTCTGCATGAGCTAGCAGTTAGCTTAGCATACCCTACTAACGTGTCCTGTCAGACCGCCCGTGGCGTTTCCTCCTCGGGGGCAGCTCCAGGCATGGCTGTGGTCCCCGGGCCCACCAGACGAAGCAGACCAAGCCCTCCCAGCCGATCCAGCGCCAGCTCTCTAAGCCAGACACCCTCGACACACCTCCCTGCACGCTTCACGACGATATCAAATACACCACAGTCAACACCAGGTGTGGCCGCCGCCAGACTACCCTCAGTGTTATCAGGACTCCGGGTATGCATGGGCTAGCGGTTAGCTTAGCCTGCCCTGCTCTCCCAGCTGATCCAGCGCCAGCTCTCCCAGCCATCAAACGAAGACAAAAACTTACGACGCAGACGCGGACAAAGACACTGCATGAACGGTACTGGGTGAGGCCGCCGCAAATATGAATTTGTGCCCCCATCCTCCGACCCTGGCACTGGGTGAAGCCGCTGCAAACACAAACTTGCACAGCCGTCTGCGCGTATGAATACCAGTGCATAGTCATGACATGTAACAATGGTTAAAAATAAGTCATTAAATTGATCTGTTCCAGCAAATCCACAGTTGTTGCCTTTTATATGACTTCCTCCGTGCTGTTCTGACAATACTGAAATTTGATGATGGGTGTGTGTGTGTGGTGTAAGTGTGTGTGTGGTGTAAGTGTGTGTGTGTGTGTGTCTGTGTGTGTGTGTGTGGGGGGGGTGTTGAGGTTGCATACCTCTCAACAAATGGGTAGTTGCACCCCTGTATGCGGGTTATGAGTTTGTGGCATAGCCAGAAGATGCTCAATCTAATATGAGATCTTTTCTCCCTACATATTCATTCAAAGTCTCTGTACTTCCGATGATGTTTATCTTTTTTCAAGCTCTCTCTGTTGTTTCTTTCCTTGCCCACATTCTCCCTTCCACTCTCAGCTTTCATCCATCTGTCTTTCTTTCCCTGCCTGTCTCTCAGCGATTCCATGAGGAAAATGTGTTGCCAGCCAGCATGTCTGGGGAGATCCCACAATGTCGGACACAGGCCTGCACTTAGAAATGACTGGGCCCCTGAAAAGGTCCAGTGAAGTGGACCCCCTGCCCCCGCCCCCAAAAATCTGCTTTACTCATATCAATGTATGTGTGTGCTCTCTCTCGCCTACTAAACACATACATGTAAACTATGAGAGACTTACTCAGTAAGAGTTGGGATCCAAGAGAAGACCAAGAACATCGGCTACATAGGTGCACGCACGCACACACACACACGCACGCACGCACGCACGCACGCACACACACACACACACACACACACACACACACACACACACCATCATCATCGTCATCGTAACAGAACTCTGACACACGTAAACACCAAGGTCACCAAAGATCTGCTACATTTCTTAGTAAAAATGCTATTTCTTACCGTATGGCTTCATCTTTGCCTCTTAAACAACCATCCTCCTCGTCTTACTGGATGCAAAGTCCTTTATAATGTCTTTAAAGTCCATCGGTTTAGCCAGTTCACACTCAATGGCAAGTATTGCCATTATCATTGCTTATATTTAGGATGAACATGATTATTGCTGGCCTCCATGCCCCCCCTCCCCCAGTGGCTGGACCCCAGAAACCTTCCCCTTTTCCTGCTTATCGGCGGAGTATGGGGTACCAGGGCAGTTGCTAGCCATTCGGTCCTTGTATGACTAAAGTGAGAGCTGTGTCCACATTTTCGGTTCAAAGTCAAACAAGTTTTCGGTGGGTGTCAGACTCCGCCAAGGTTGTCCCTTGTCTCTGATTCTGTTTGTGATATTCATGGACATGATCTCAAGGCGCAGCCAAGATGAGGTGTGTCCGTTTTGGGAACCTCAAAATTGCATCTCTGCTCTGCTCAGATGATGTGGTTTTGTTGGCTTCATCAGAACATGACCTTCAGTGTGCACTGGGGCAGTTTGCAGCAGAGTGTGAAATGGCCGGGATGAGAGTCAGCACCTGCAAGTCTGAGGCATGGTTCTCTACTGGAAAATGGTGGATTGCTCCCTTCAGTTTGGGGATGAGTTGTTGCCTCAACTGAAGGAGTGCAAGTATCTTGGGGTCTTGTTCATGAGTAAGGGTAGGATGGAGCGGGAGATTGACAGGCGGATTGGTGCAGCATCAGCAGTAATGGGGGTTTTCCGGGCACGTCCAACTGGGTGGAGACCCCGGGGTAGACCCAGAACTCGCTAGAGGGACTACGTGTCCAATCTGGCCTGGGAACACCTTGGGATCCCCCAGGAGGAACTGGAGGGCGTTGCTGGGGAGAGAAACGTCTTGAGTGCCCTACTTAGCTTGCTACCACCGCGACCTGACCCCTGCTGATGACGAGACGAGACGAGACGAGACTAGACAGTTGGCGGTAGATGGGAAGGAAACGGACATTTGTTTGTATTTGTTTGAGATTATAACATGAAAAGAAATAACTGCCAAATTCTAAAGAAAAATAAATAAATAAAAGAAATGCAAAGTAAAGAAACACTGCTGACAGCTTGTGCCTACTCTAATGTGAAAAGGATTGAACATTTGAGAACTGATTGAGGATGGACTGTTTTGCCGTTTCCTGCTGCAGTCATACTGGACTCGTATGGCAGCTAGGCTACAGCAGCTTGCGTGAGATAATCTGAGCTGGTGAACACCCGGGACCTAAATAAAAAAACGAGAATGAAAATTAATTCCTTTAATCGCTCAGTACGCCTTCAGGCCTACCCATGACTCAAGATCTACCTTTCTGATAAATACTGATGTTGTTGTTGTTTTTTCTTTCCCAGAAAAGTTCCCACTCGTTGAGTGGAATTAATGCCGGGCAGCGTGGCCAGGGAGATTAATATTTGCTGGATTTAAAGAGTTTTTGCTGGTTTAAAAAAAAGGGTATTTACCGGCTAATGGAAACCCTGCTGTCTCTATGGCTGTTGTTCCTTTCTCTGCATCTCTCTTTCTGTCTCTCTCTCTCTGCACGTTTGCCTCTCCTTCTCTGTCTTTTAATCCTTCTTTCTCTTTCTCTATACTGTCATCTCCACTGATCTGTCCTTTTTTCAGAATCTGTATCTCTCCATTCCTCCATCTGTTTTTTCTGTCTTTGTCAATGTCTTTCTCTAAATCAGTTAAACTACCTGATTCTATGTAAATTTCTGTCTGTCCTTCTGTCTGTCTGTCTGTCTGTCTCTTTGAATGTTTGTCTCTCTTCCACTTGCTCTCAAGCTGTTGACCTGTCACGATCTTTCTCTTTCTCTGAATCTATTTAATCATTTCTGTCTGTCTGTCGCTTTCTTTGATTACGTGTCCCTCTCAATACTGTACGTGTATGTCAACCTTGTCTCCAGCTCTGTCTGACCCCCCCAAGTTTTCCTTAAATTCCCTTAAAGTCCCCCTCCAGCCATGTTGTATGACATATAAGATGCTCTGCTTGATATGAGTTGTCTGATGTGATTTTTTTTCTGCAAATCAACTTCAATTATCTTGTTAAAATCCTGAAAAAATCACATCTACTGATTTCCCCTTACTAAACAATCTATGGATAAGCAAATTATCCCCGCCCTCAATCCAAATCTCTCCACCCCTCCATCGCTGGCCTGAAGTACATGTACCTGCTCACATTCCACCTTGCTCATCAAACACAGTAACCTCTGCTAGTTTTCTGTTTGGCTTACTGCTGTACGCTGCACAATGGCAAGCCACTAATATAATAATAATAATAGTCATCATTACATTTATATAACGCTTTTCTAGACACCCAAAGCGTAAATATAGGGGCAATCCACCCTGTGCATAAATAACTGTAGTCCACTGACTTCCGGTTTCTACTGCAGCGGTCATGCCAGTTTCCTGTTTGTTGCTATTGACAATGGTGTAGAGGGGCTCAAGCAGGAGTCGATGACTCCCAGAACTCTGGCAATTTGAGAGAAACCGCGTTGATTTCGTCAACCATGTTCGTTCGAAAGATTGTCTCTGATAACTACCAAGACACAAACGTCGAGGTCACCAGTGTAGAGGGGCTCAAGCAGGAGTCGTGACAACTTTCTCTTTCGGCTACACAACGTGCACCATTTATTCCTTCCACCATTACAACAACAACAAAAGCCCGCGCAGCGGAAGTGTGTCACTGTAAACCCGAACCGAGAAAACAGCAGCTGTAAACCAATTTTCCTACTAGCTCAATAAGGGGAATTATGTAGCCCCATAGCCACTACAATGGCATATTTTTCGCGATGCCTGCAAGATTTGCCGTGGATAAATGTCAACCACATGCACACAACTGTCGACAAACTTTCACCTGCACAGCTTGAAACTTCTCACCCCAACACTCAGGTGCACCGTTAGGAGAACCACTTTGAACACCACAGGAAGTCTCTGGAGAAAGAAGAAAAATAAATTCACCGGTTGACCAACATGTCGGCTGGTACCCGGTGTGTCTGCAGGATGAATGGACGGCGCCGCGGCGGGCAGCAGTATAAAGTGTTGTGGCCAACCCCATCTGTTTTTCTGATGCACGGGGGATGGGGGGGGGGGGTAGCTGCCAAAAATAGATGATATAGTGAGCGAAACTACGCGGCCTGCATGAACACTCTATTGTGCTCCCCCGCCTCTTCTGTTACAATTAAGATGTCCAGTAACGCGCGCAGATTATGTTTTAACATTTTAACTACACTTTGTTTACATTAGGCGTGCTAATGGCGATTATTATGGGAGTATTTTCCTTTTGCGGTTGCACCCTCAATTAGGCTACAATATTATTGTTTGCATTAATTAAAGAAAGAACAGTGTAATGTTAGTTTATTGCATCCTCTTGAACACTCTCTTGTAACATTGTATAGGCGAATAATAGGCTACGTTTTACTTATCAACCTACATTAACTACATAAGTAAAAACAAAAGGCCTACTAAAGCCATCCAATTAATTGATTCTGCAAGTTTCTTAAAACACGGTAAACAAAGATTCCTGTCAATATGGAGCTGCCGGAGCCTCTGATCCTATAATTATAAAGAGATACAAACAAGAGATGTTCAAATAAACCACGGTAATACAGCGCGGTCAAAAGCTGTGTTGCTATTTGTTTTCGTTTAATTTCGAAGTCCTCCATCGCGTATGCTACAGCTATTAGCTAGCTACACAGTACACGCGCTCTTCTTCCTCCCCGTTTCTGGCGCCCGCGTCACTTAGCAACAGACGGGACACGCGCAGAGAGAGAGAGAGAGAGAGAGAGAGAGAGAGAGAGAGAGAGAGAGAGAGAGAGAGAGAGAGAGAGAGAGAGAGAGAGAGAGAGAGAGAGAGAGAGAGAGAGAGAGAGAGAGAGAGAGCTCCTCTCACTGTTGAGTCAGTGACGACCGACAGACAGGAGTTGAGCCGAGTGAGGCGCCGATTCACTCGATTTTATTCTACAATGTGCAATGAATGGTTTCGCTGCAGTAACGGGATCATTTAAAACACTGAGAAATGTGTAATGAAATGTATTATTTCACACTGACCAGGCAGCCAAGGTATGGCAGCTGCTGCCACACCCTGCCATACCCAACTGACGCCCCGGTTCAGAGTAGATATTGTGGCTGACGAGTCTGACCCTTTAGTCGAGCGGTTAACGATGTCTCCTGCGGTGCGGGCGATACGGGTTCGCGTCTCGGCCGCGGCAGTTCCTGTGGTTGTCCCCCCGAATTCGCTAGATTG
This sequence comes from Lampris incognitus, assembly GCF_029633865.1. Classification (NCBI taxonomy): domain Eukaryota; kingdom Metazoa; phylum Chordata; class Actinopteri; order Lampriformes; family Lampridae; genus Lampris; species Lampris incognitus. The sequence continues at coordinate 108,573,051 of NC_079211.1, forward strand.
GTGTCAGAAGTGGGATGGGGGGGCCGTAAGGCCATTGGAAGCGTATGTGCCCAGCGGCGTGAAGGTGCTGATATGCTTAAGCGCGGGGCCGCGCTTCCCGGAGGGGGGGGTGGTGTAACGTGCATGGATAAGCAGACTCGTTGGCCGCTAGCAGATGAGTCTGACCCTTTAATCGAGCGGTTAGCGATGTCTCTCGCGATGCGGGTGATACGGGTTCGCGTCTCGGCCGCGGTAGTTCCTGTGATTGGTCCCTGAATTCGCAATAATATAGTCAGCCATGACTGCTTATTTTTGCCCCTGCTATGTCTTGTAACACCACCCTAACACCACGTGTACATGTCAACAAGGGTAAAAAGTCGATTTTCCTCGGAGGGGTCTTGACGCATAGAGGAGCTGAATGGTGAGCAGCTGTTCTGCTAAACATGTCGTGCATGACAAAGAAGCAGATGCTTGCACACACACAGATGTGCAGGCACACCACACACACACACACACACACACACACACACACACACACACACACACACACACACACACACACACACACACACACACACACACACACACACACACACACATGCACGCCACTCCCCGGATTTCTGCACTGTAAGATAGAAGATATTTTTGTTATTGTTTAACACCGAATTCCTCGACGGTGGCTCGGCCTTACAGTCCTCACCAAACCATCCAGTAGATATCCGCAAACGGACATCTACTGAAGGCAGATGTTGGCAGGGATGCTGGTTATCCACTAACTGTGTGTCTTTGGTTGCTTAATGAGGGGATTGAGCCGTGTGTCTATTTTCATTTATGATAGCCCCTATAAGATATGAATAACCATATTCATCAGATCACATTACAGTGGTCCAGTAGGTTTGACAGTTGGAGCAAAGTAAACTATTTATTCGAGTATTTGACAGTGATAAATGTAAATATATGTTGGTTTTTATGCATAATTTATATTGTGGATACATATACAAAATAGCAACAATTATGTTACTATTACCAGCTGTTGCTCAAATTATATTTAACTTTTTTTTATTTTGTGTGTACCCTTCATAACTAATTAGCTTCCAATTCATTTCTTCCACTCAAGTTCAGATTATTCAAGTTCTTTCACTTCAATGTTAGAATACAATAGAATACTTTTTATTAGTCATTTCTTACATACAGACAAATGAAATTTACTCTCTGCATTCAACCCATCCTAGCCGTGTAGCTAGGAGCAGTGGGCAGCCGCCGTGCAGCGCCCGGAGACCAATTCCAGGTATTTCTCCCCGTTGCCTTGCTCAGGGGCACAGACAGAAGTATTAACCCTAACATGCATGTCTTTCTGATGGTGGGGGAAACCGCAGCACCCGGAGAAAACCCAACGCAGACATGGGGAGAACTTGCAAACTCCACACAGAAAGCACCAGGGACGGCCTGGGGTTCGAACCCAGGACCTTCTTGCTGTGAGGCAACAGCGGTAACCACGGGGCCACAGTGCCGCCCAATACCCTGTTACAGCTCAAATACCAAAAAATGCTATCCAAGCTACTCACTAAAGAACGAGATTCTTCCACTGGTTGGTCTAAAAAATTCATAATCCACAGGGACTTTGGTGGATAAGTGTCATGCGTGTGAGTTCCAGGGAGAACAAGAGTGGAAGGAATGGTTTCAGCAGCACAGTGTGGGCATGTGTTTTTAAGGTTACGAACTACAATAAGACTAAAGTAGCAGGACATGGTCAGTTAACACAGGTCTTCATGAAGCATCTCAGCATATCCACTCCACCCTCTCCTCCACCCTCCGCTCTTCTTCACCTCTCTTCTGCACTCCCGCCCAGTGCATTGACAGCCCATGGGTAACCAGTCAGCGGTGCAGAAGTTGACAGCCTCAGCAAAGTTGTAGCCCTGGTTGAAGCCACTATGGTAGGCCCTGGGGAAGGGCACCACAAACCTCACCTGCACACTGATTGCTGCTGTACACTGGAGCGCCATGCTCCATGAGGATGTCGGGGTTCATGGTGGTGACCAGTGGTGAAGGAGATCCGGCTGGGAGTTGAACAGCTCCGGTGCCAGCTTTTTCATCCCCGCCTCCAGTTGCTTAGCAGCTGAGGCTGGAACTCCATGCCATGCCCCCCCCCCCCCCCGTGCAGGAAGTTGATAGAGCAGCTCCAGTGGTCTTCAGTGTGCCACCATTGATCAGCGCTGTGCTCTGTGAACAATCCAAATGGTTTTATGTATGTGAGTGGGTTTTGTGTATGTTCAGGTGTGTTCATCATACCATTTGTTAACCCCCTGCTCTGTTTACGGCATGTGTGTGTGTGTGTGTGTGTGTGTGTGTGTGTGTGTGTGTGTGTGTGTGTGTGTGTGTGTGTGTGTGTGTGTGACTGTAAGTTCATGTGCAGATACCGTCTATTAGCCTGCAAGCTCACTAAGAGATCTGGATCACAGAGCACCTTAGGAAGGTCATGCAGCAATAAATGGGCCATGAACTACAATTGAAAGCATGTGTGTGTGTGTGTGTGTGTGTGTGTGTGTGTGTGTGTGTGTGTGTGTGTGTGTGTGCATACGTGTGCATGTGTGTGGGTCTGTGTGTCAGCCCATTTTTTAAATTATACTGCCGTTTCTGTTTACGTAACGTGCAAATAAGTATACGTACACACATGTTGACTTGTAGTATGAATAGTTTTTCATTCCAGAAAACCCTGAAATGTTCCTTTTCCAGGCCTTAATCCGCACAGGGTCTAGAAGCATGACAACGGATGATTCTAGGCCTTGCCCTCCATGCATGGCCATCGGTGCTATTTTCTGGAAGGGAGGTGGTGTAAATGGGGGGTGTGGGGGGGCATGGACTACACTACTTCAACTCAGAAAATATTTAATTTAACTTTACTTATTTAATTACTCTTTATCCTGCTTTCAGGGTTGCGGGGATGCTGGAGCCAATTCCAGCAGTCATCGGGCGGCAGGCGGGGAGACACCCTGGACAGGCCACCCGGCCATCACAGGGCCGAGACACACACACACACAAACACACACACACACACACACACACACACACACACACGTAGGGACAATTTAGTACAGCCAATTCACCTGACCTACATGTCTTTGGACTGTGAGAGGAAACCAGAGCCCCCAGAGGAAACCCACACAGACACGGGAAGAACATGCAAACTCCACACAGAGGACAACCCGGGATGACCCCCAAGGTTGGACCACTCCAGGGCTCGAACCCAGGACCTTCTTGCTGTGAGGCGACCGCACTAACCACTGCACCACCCAGAGATAATTAAGTTTAGTTAAAATATCTAAAGAAATAGTAGAATATGCTTAATTATCTTGAGTATTATTGCCACATGTAACTTCAAAAATATTAATTTCAAACATAAAATAATTAACTTTACTTCTTTAATAGAGGAATGTTAGGTTTAGAGATTATTAATCTGTACTTAATTTATCTAAAAAAGAAAATAGATTTATTTATGTTAGATATTTTTGACTTCATGAACCCTAGTAAATATTACAGTCAAACAGCAAATCATTTAGTTAACTTTACTGACTTACACTGTGACTGTTGAAGTTTACAGTTAAGTCATTTTTACTTGATAATATGGCAGCAATTAAATTTAGTTGAAAAATGCTCGTGCAAGTTGTGAGGATTTTATCGAGTAAACGTTACACATATGTATGTAGGCTACAAGCTGTATAAACATCCGAGTCAGCCAAAAGTGGACCTTGTCTCAGTTGTCCTTCTAATAAAGGTTTTCATCAAGGTAGGAACATCGACGACATCCAAACCGTCACTGTGAGCATTCGTTATTGCCAAGTGGGTGAGTCTCTGCTGTGTCATGGTGTTGTGCAGCCAGGTCTTCTGCCTACGCGGGGACCGGGACAGAGATTTGGAGAGACAGGCGTAACTTTATGGGCCTTACCATGTCCGACAGCATGCCTCGGGTTTGTGGCTGCAGGTCCTGATGGATGGACACCACATACTGGATGGTGGTGACTTCTCACCCCTTACACATATCTCCCAGCATGGCCAACTCCAGGCTTACACATATCTCCCAGCATGGCCAACTCCAGGCTTGCACATATCTCCCAGCATGGCCAACTCCAGGCTTAGCTGCTTTTGCATAAACAGTGCCAGCTCTCAAGAGCCCTTTACATCCACCTCTTTCCCCTGAGCTGCCTCAGTAACTGCTGTCATGCAGTTCCCTCCTCTGTTCCCTCCTGGTCAAAACGCCATTCTTCCTCTGAGCGGACCAAGTCCAGGGACTCGAACACCTCCCTTTTCCACACACGTGGATACCCTGTCAGATCTTCATGACTTGTGTTCTAAAGTAACTAAATGCCTCTTTTGAAGAAGTTGGCTACTCTTTTATACATGAGTTAAAGTAGGCCAGTATTACTTGTATTGAAGTAAGAGTAGGCTACTTCTACTTGAGTAAAATACTTCAGTAGGCTACTCTGTCCACCTCTGGTTATTTACCTTCCATGTTGCTCATCTCCTGGTCTTCCACCACCTCTGTATGGTGAAAGCGCGCCGGGGTCTTGGTGATTCGAGGTGGATGTGGTGTCTTTAAGTTGTAGCGATCAGCGTATTCCTTCATCTTGGCCACAAGGTCGTCGATGGTGGCATCCTGTCGCAGTGTGCTGAGTCGCTGGCAATGTAGTTTGGTGGATTCCACTGACCCCGGGGTCAGTGCCTTGCAGAGGCCGTGCCACTGCTTTGCATGGGGTGAACACAGTAACACAGGTAAGCAAACCCAAGACTGTGCACATGTAGGTGGGTTTAGTGAGTAGTCCCACTACTTTGGCACGCATCTCCCCCTTGACAGTCTTGTCACTGGCGAGCAGATGTGACAATGCCACAACTCCGACACACCATCAAGTTGGGCAAAGGGCAGTCAGGTTTACCACATCGCCACATCCAAATAGGGGCTGGTAAAAGGCCTTTCTCTTTGCTGAATGGTTGATAATAACTGTAACCTCTGGCACGAAGTTAAACGTACCAGCAACCAGGTGCACTTCTCTTGCCACTTCTTGCAACACTAAATCCAATGAGGGATTTGTGCAGTGGATAAACACAGTCGGGACACATTTCCTTTAGTCTACCATATATACTCCCTGAACCTCCAAGACATATTACTGGCTCCATAAAAACGGTAGTCTTTCAGCTCTCCATAGGCAGATTGAGGCACAAAGGGATGTCTTTTACACACAAAAATAGCACCTGTGCTGTTGTGTCTGGGCCATTGTAAAAGCCCAGGAAGAAGTTCTGAACTTCCAGGTTGTCATCGGAAAACTATATATTGCATGAAAACTGTACTTTGCCAGTGATATCTGTGGTTCTGTCTGCAGCTTAGCCAAAAAAGAAGGGCTTTTGGATGCCTTGGCTCTGATTTGCCTCTGAATATCATGGGAAACAGCCCGAGGATTTCATTGTGGATGTTGTTAGACATCCAGCTATCTCTCTTTTTCAGCCAATTATTCAAGTCAGAATCAGTGTGCACCCTTTCCGATATCAGCTGCCATAACACCCCATCCCAATCTGCCACCCCTCTCAGCGGGAGCACCTCGTGCCCCAGCAACCTTATGCAGCTGAAAAGGAGCTCCAGCATCTTCCTGGTGGTCCTCTGTCCTTTTGCAATGGCTTCGGATAGCAGCCTGTGTATTGGGGTTGTTTTCAGTGCAGCCAGTCTTTAAGCTGCATCTAAACAAGTGCGAGACTTCTCTCGGTCCCTAATCTTCTCAGTTGCTTTTCTCCAACTGGAAAATCCTTTTTCTGACACCAACTTGCTCATGATAGCTGACCTGCACACACCGCACACAATGCTGTAACCGTCTGCGGTGTGTTCAAGCCACTGCCACTCTTTGAACCAGGTGGCCTTGCAGGAGCGCGTGAAGCTCTCCCCGGTGAATTTCCAGACATGGAATGCATAATTTCTCTGGTGGTGTGAAGCACACTGCACCTGCCTTTTGAGTAGCCTCAGGAGGCAGGGACGGAAGAGCAGTACTAGCTGCTGCTGCCCCTGTTGAGATGGCCTACTGGCACAGATCTGGGAGGTGCAGGTGTCTAGTTGTCAGCTGTCCTCTCTCTCTCTCTCTCTCTCTCTCTCTCTCTCTCTCTCTCTCTCTCTCTCTCTCTCTCTCTCTCTCTCTCTCTCTCTCTCTCTCTCTCTCTCTCTCTCTCTCTTTCTCTCTCAGATGCTTAGCTGGCTCAGAGGGAGGAAAGAAATCTAATATCTGCATTTGATTTGTGACTGCTCTGAACTGCTAGCCTGACTTGGCGTGGCATCCCCACTTACTAGCTAACCAGGTCAACGTGTGCATGCATCAGAAGTTCTATCATGCAAAAATTGCTCGCTCCATGTGTATATACATCTACACCACTATCTTAGACTGCATAAATGTGCACATCATGTCAGTATGTGCCATTTACTGACTGCAGACATTTTCTTTCATTATTTTGTGTATTATGAATGCATATATAGGCTGCAGCATATATTGTATTACATTTTATTAGCATGGGTCAACATTTTTTTCTTGCTAGGCTGCTAAGGAGGCCTTCTCGGCTCACAATGATGTTAACCGCACTGGCCTGGCTATTTGCTTACATGGTTAAAGATGCATGAAGGGCTTTGAGCAGGAGACAGCTCATCATTTCTGACAACCACATCACCAGGCTGTGAAAGCATATATTCTTTATGTTGTGAGGAAATATGAAAGATGGAAATGAAAGTCTGACCAATTTAAGCACCAATTATTTATTAAAATACGAAAGGTTTGGGGGCGTCCAGGTAGCACAGTGGTCTATTCCATTGCCTGCCAACACAATGATCACCGGTTTGAATCCCCGTGTTACCTCCGGCTTGGTCGGGCGTCCCTACAGACACAATTGGTTGTGGGGGTGGGAAGCCGGATGTGGGTATACATCCTGGTCGCTGCACTAGCGCCCTCTCTGGTCGGTCAGGGTGCCTGTTCAGGGGGGAGGGGGAACTGGGGGGAATGTTGTGATCCTCCCACGTGCTACATCCCCCTTGGCGAAACTCCTCACTGTCAGGTGAAAAGAAGCGGCTGGCGACTCCACATGTGTCGGAGGAGGCATGTGGTAGTCTGCAGCCCGCCCTGGATCGGCAGAGGGGGTGGAGCAGTGACCAGGACGGCTTAGAAAAGTGGGGTAATTGGCCGGGTACAACTGGGGAGAAAAAGGGGAAAAAATCCAAAAAGAAAAAAAAAGTGTGGTGCGGGAGGGGGCTATTGCATGCCACACCCCTACTTCTGGGGGTGCAAGGTTGAGAGAGTGTGAGGTGAACCAGTAGTGTGTGTATATTGATAGATATTGAGCTTCTTCATTGAAGATGTTATAGCAGGCTATGTCACTGTCTCAAAACTGTCCCTCACACAAAACCACAATATCCGTGCCAACACAATCCTACATCACAACAATCATAAAAGCCTCTAAACAGATGTTTAATAAGATATCCACACGGTACACAACTTCTAGGCTAAAACCTGGCTAAATCTGGGTGATAATATTTGTGGATTCAAATTTCAAAAATGTGTTCATCTGACCTCCAGGGCATCCAGTTGCACCCCTGATACAATCACCAGTGAGCATGACCGTAATGTGTGATGTGATATGTTGGAATTTGGGTCTATTATGTATGTCACGGTTGTCGATCTATCTTCTGCACACTTAAGCTAGTTGCATTTGACATGACATGGACATTTGGCTATATGGTCGCTATGTGTTACTCTGAGACGCCTGCAGGTTAACACAGTGGTTTTCAGTGTGGGGCCGCCAGGGGGCAAATTGGAGGGAAGATGAGGGAAACTGCTAAAAAAAAGTTTTCGAAAAATGTTTATTATTATTATTATTATTATTTGTATTATTATAAAAAACTATTAACAAAACTATAAAACTGAGATGGTATGGTAACATCTTCAGAAGCTCCGGCCTCGCCAAAGCCATCCCGCAAGGCACAGTGAGGGGCGGGCGAAGACGAGGCAGACAGAAGGAGCGATGGGCTGTGTGACATCAGACAGTGGACAGGCTTTGACTTTGCCAGCTGACAGAGGGCAGTTGAGGACAGGCAGAGATGGCGAGGACTGATCGCGGATTCAACAGCGGTGCCCCAACGACCTCTCGAGAGGTTACGGGATAGGGGAGGTGAGGTTATTGCAACATGTTAAATACACACAGACATATACGTGCACATAGAGTAGAGAGATTTTGAGCCACGAAGAGGTAGAGAGAGAGGTAGAGAGAGCGAGAGAGACAGAATGTATGATAAAGTTTCAGGCCGGTCATTCATCAGCAGCACAGTTCAGATGGTCAGGTTGAGTCTAATGTACTCAGCAGGCTCGAGCGATTTAGTGTCATTTACACTCAATACTGTAATTATCACAGGGTGGCAGCAGCTTGGAGAATAGAGAAGTGAGCCTTGTTTCTCAGACGCTGCAAAAAAATGTATATCTGAGTCTGGCAGTCTTAAAATCTCACTGAAAATATCTTGTTTTTAGAATAGATTAATGTAAGACCGTTTCGTCACGATTTAAGAATATTTATTTTGTTTCAGTCATTCTTATCTAGTTGAATTACCTTCCTGCACTGGCATTTTATTTTGCTTGTTTTGGGGACTTTCTTTCCTAAATATAATAAGTTTTGTCTCAGTTTTGACATGGCATTTTTGTAGTAAATGATGCTGATTTAAATCCCACAACAAAAGAAAGAAAAAACAGAGAGTGGAAAGTGAATGAGAACAACTCTCCCCAGCATCAATTCCTTGACCTGTTGATCAAGGGGATGATAGAGGAGGGTGTGTATTCAGTTAAACATCACTGGATAGAAATATCAATATGAACAAAAAGGAACTTGTTAATTATAATGATGTGTCCTGATTTGTAATGACAAGTACAATAGCTACAATGTCTTTGTGCATGCTCAGTAATCCAGGTAAGAACAATCAAAGCAAGTTGCATCAGTTCATCTGGACACAGCGTCTATTGACAGATACTACGTTTCATCACTCATCTAAGTGACCTCTTCAGTCTCAACTGACTGCAGGTGTCACCACCCTTATAAACAATACAGTGGCATAACGACTGAAACCAACGGCCAGTTTCATATGTAAATACTGGTGTGAGCTTTAACTAGAGTTACAACGGCCATGTGTACTATTCACAGAGGATTGGGGAATAGTTGCAATCACAGCACTGTAAAAATGGCGACAGATGTACTCTTACCCCCCCCCCCCCCAGTTCAGGGATGGTCGTTCCCTCACGTAGTTGACCTCTGTGACTCCCGATTCAAACCAGCATTCACCCTATCAGGATGTGCACATCCTCATCCTTGAAAGAGTGGCCCCTCGCCTGTAGATGGGTGTATAGATGGGTGTAAAAGAAGCTAGAGACTTGGTTTGTCTTAGTTCAATAGGAAGAGATTTCCATGGTGTGGGGGCTCTAACAGCAAAAGCCCGATTACCCTTTGTGACAAACCAAGACCAAGGAATAACCATCAGGGCTCCATCTGCAGATCTTAATGGTCGAGGTGGCATATACCAAGTCAATAAATCACAAATGTATGAAGGAGCAAGACCATTTAAAGCCTTAAAAGTGAGCAGTAAAATGTTATAATCAATACGAAATATAACAGGCAGCCAGTGTAGGGAAGCGAGCACAGGAGTAATGTCATCATGCCTCCTTGTCCCAATAATGAGCCGAGCAGGCACCATTTTGTACCAGCTGCAGATGATGGAGGGAGCCCTTGTTGATACCAGAATAAAGTGCATTACAATAATCAAGCCGAGAATAGATAAAAGCATGTACACCTTTTTTGCAAATAGGCAATTGATAAAAATTAGCCAATTTTGGATATTAGCTTGAGCTGGAAAAAGCATGACTGAAAATCATATTTGATTTGATTATCAAAACTGATGTTAGCACGGAATATTACCCCAAGATTCCTAGCAGCATGCTTAAGACTACCTGACAGACCACCAAGATTAGTAACAAAAGGGCTGATGGAATTTTTGGGACCGAACAGAGTGATCTCATACTTATCATCATTCAATTTAAGAAAATCTTTTGATACCCAGGATTTAATGTCAGAGAGACAAGTTGTGAGATTTTGCTAGGGTGCTCGGATCTGTGGGTTTTAGTGGCATGTATAACCGAGTGTCATCAGTATAAAAATGGTAGAGCACATTGTGATTTGAATGACCTGGCCAAGGGGCATCATGTATTATAGAAAAGAGAAGGAGGGCAAGAACTGAGCCTTGAGGGACACCACAACTCATCTAAAAAAAAATATTTCAGATTTTTCCCCAAATCGATCCCTATTTTAATTCAAACACCCACCCTCGTACTGCATGCATTCGCCAACTGCATCTCTCCGGGCCGGCAGTCTCGAAGGAGACCGCCTCGCCACTTTCATGACAAGGCGACTCCAGGCCGAACCACTGTTTTTTCCAGACACACCCAGAGTCGCATTCACGTGACGAACACAAGCCGACTCCCGCCCTCCTCCCGAAGACAGCGTTGCCAATGATTGCTGCTTCATCGAGTCCGGCCATAGTCGGATCTGACGAGACCGGGACGCGAACCCCGGTCCCCAGTAGGCAACTGCATCGACACAAAGCCGATGCTTAGACCCGCTACAACCACCGCGGACCCACCACAACTCATCTGAGCCACCAGGGAGGGCGAGTTACCCAGAACATCAGAAAAAGTTCTCTTGGTGCGATAAGAGTGTAATAAGCTAACAGCAGAACCTTTAATGCCAACACAAATCTATAAGCAATGCAAGAGGATGTTGTGATCGACCGTGTCAAAGGCAGCACTTAAGTCTAAAAGAACTAAAACTGAGCAGTCGCCTCTGTCTGCAGTCACAGTATTCATTAGTGACCTTTAATTCGAGCTTTTTTGGTACTATGAAGTGCTCTAAAACCAGACTGGAAACTATAAAAAAAAGAGTATTAGTGTTCATAAAAGAAATGAACTCAGGGGAAATTACTCTCTCCAGAACCTTAGATAGAAACGGACAATTTGGAGATTGGCCTGTAGTTTCTTAGGGACACGGGATTTTAATTGGGTTTCTTCCACAATAGGTGACCAATGGCATGCTTAAAACTGTCTGGAAAAGAACCAGAGACCAGAGAATTATTAAGAATTTTCAAATAACGGGGCTGATAGTAGAAAATACCTCATTGAACAGCTTAGTGGGAATGATGTTCAGGTCGCAGGAGGAGGAGTTCATATTGGAGACTGTACTCTCCAACACTGAAATTGTAATTGGTTGAAACTGGGTGAAAGGGGCAAAATTAACATGGCGAACGGAACGAATGCAAGAGCCCTGGCTGGATTTGGACCTAATATTCTCCACCTTGTTTGGAAAATGAGTGAGACATTTTTTCGAACAATTTAACATCAGATGCAAAAAGAGAAGTAGAGGGGACCATTAATAACAGAATCAATTACCCCTGATGAGAATTTTGGGATTGTGGTTGTTTCTTGTTATTAGTTCAGAGAAGTACGCTGATATCGCAGCCTTAATTGCCTTCTGGTAAATTAGCGTTTGGTTTTTAAGGGTGTTAAATGCTAATTCGGATTTGTTGACTGTTCATTGTTATTCTGATTTTCTAAAGTCTTCTAAGGGCACACGTTCAAAATCGTTTAGACAGGGGAGGTTATTAGATTTTTTGTTTCCTTGTTTCAAGCAGTGCAATTTGGTCAAGGATGGGTAGGCACTGATCACTGAATTAATTTAATAGTGCATCTGGATTGAGGGTGGATAAAGAGGGATTAAAAGATGAAGAATTAAAAGCATTCCAGAATTTAAACTGCAGAGCCAGCGTTGAGAATGTGAGAGTGTGTTTTAGGATAGTGACTAGGAGTAGCGAGCTGTAGTGGGACTTTGAAAATGACAGCTTTATGGTCAGATACAGGCATATCTACCAGATTAAGACATTTGAGAGAGAAACCAGATGAGAGTATTAGGTCTAAGATCTGGCCTTTGGAGTATGTGGTCCCCTTTAACAGATTGAATGAGGTTAAAAGAGTCTATAAGATCCAAAAACTGTGAAGTGAGGGAATGGGAAGGACAACACAGATGAATATTAAAACCGCCAAGGAATAAGCATCCTGACATGTTTTGAGATGACAATAGATAAAAGGTCAGACAATTCAGAGATAAAACTGAATTAGGGGGCCTATAAATTAAGATTCAGAGTAAAGGGGAGGGCCAGTGATTTAAAAAAAACCATAAAACCTCAAATGAGATAAAATTACCAAAAGTAACATATGGCACAAAGACCTAACTTATATATATATTAAAAAAAAACAGTTAGGCCACCCCCTCTACCAGAGGGCCTGGGAATGTGAAAATATGCAAAATCAGAAGGGCTAGCCTCAATCAAGGGAACAGTGTCCCTTGGGGCAGCCATGTGTCGGTAATCATAAAAAGTCCAGTTTATTAGAAACAATAAAATCATTAATGATAAAAGACTTATAACCCAGCGATCTCACATTCAAGAGGCCAACATTTTTGGTCTCAAAGCAGAAATAAAACTAACAGGAGTATAACAAATAGGACGCAAATTGCAGATATTTGCTCCAGATATTTGGTTGTTGTTGTTTCTGCTATTAGATATTTCATGTGGATGAGAGGCACGGTGCCTAATAATAGTCTGTATGGGGAAAATTCCCGGCGAAAGGTAAAGGACAGATGAGTCCAGCAGAGAGAGACAGCGGGTGGAACAGCACCTTCGAGTGCCACCAAAGGTGGAAGCGGAGACCGAGCGGGAAGAGTGGGGTGTAAACAGTCAGTCACGTGAAGAAGAATGAATTAACAGCGTACACTATATTGCTCTGTTTGTGCCGGGAGACCGATCTTTGGGGTGAACCCATTTCTGGCGCAACTGAGATGTGGTGTTTGGAAAATACGCGTCTCAACTTTACGACAATCCCGCCACATACGGAATCACCACTGCTTTACGCTTACACAGCTGTTGTCCTTCTCCTTTCTTTGATTGGCTGGTGCACTATTTGGGCATCCACCTGGCTTTGACAAACAGCCAGTTAGGATAACCACACATAAAGCGGGTACCCTTGTCGGCTAACACGGCAACAAGAAGAGTAGAACTTTTAGCGGAGGGGTGTTTTCCAATCTACTCACCGATTTGAAGAAAGCGGAAGCCATATCACCAGCCATAGACTCGTCATGTGACCAAACCGATATGGAACAGCTACCTGTTTTCACAGGAATTTTTGATGGGAAGATCTTTCGGGAAGAGCTACTTTGTTTGCTTCCTCTGCCTGGGCGCATGACTGGGGAAATAATTTCTAATGAATTAACACAGTTCTTTGAGAAGAACGGCTTGGATGTGAGCAAAATTGTGTCCATTGTCACCGATGGGGCTCCATCAATGGTGGGACAACACAAGGGCTTGGTAAGCAGGCTTTCTGCTGTTAACCCAGCACTCTTAGCATTTCCTCCATAGCAGAGGCACTGCAGTCTGCCTGTCCCAAGCCGGCTCCAGCCCCAAACCCTTTTCCTGGGAAACTGTCTTCTGCTGGGCAGTCCCTGTAGCATCAGCTAGACTTCCAGGCTTTGTGGCAGGAAACACAGGGGTTCAACAGGCCATGCAGAAATCAGACCAGTCCGTTCCAGAGCCTGTCCTGTCAGTACCTGCCAGCATCCTGAACCACTGCGGTCCCGCCCCCCTGTGTCCTCACAGCCCAGCACCAAGGAGTTGCTCAACTACCCAGAAAAGGTAGCAGAGTTTAGTATGTAGTGGCTCTGCTCTTTGCTTCTAACCCACTGCGGTATAACCAGCACCTGATAAAGGTTTCCACTCTGATGCAGTGGTTCAAAGAGAGGCTGTGGGTGAGCCACTTTGTTCCCAAGTACGATGTCATCCAAGACATACTCAACAATCCCCTGCAGTCCCGCTCAGCCTCCTCTCCAGATTCTTCTGCCTCAGACCCAGAACCTGTACAGCCCAGTCTGACTCTTGCCTCCCAGACACCATCAGCTCAGCCTACGGCCGCCTCCCTAACGTCCTCAGGCTGGTCTCCAGAGTTCCCGCTTTGCAGTACCACAACTGAGGCCCAGCCTGTTCCCAGGACAAAGCATGAGAAAGCATGGTTATAGAGGCCGTCGGTAGTCTCTACTGCCCAGCGCCACTAAAAGGGCCAGCCAGTTCATGAGCCATCGGCCACCTCTGCTGATGCCAAGGCCTGTTCCCGCACCTGAGTTGTCGGCTGCCCTCTGGAACACTCAGCCTGTTCCTGTTCCCAAGTGCTTGACCATTTCTGCCATCACCTGACCTGTTCCTGTTCCCAAGCAGTCAGCTGGCCCTACCGATGCTCAGCCTGTCTCCAGGAGAATGGTGGTTGCCAAGTTTTTTTGCAGTCTCCACTGCCCAGTGCCGCTACCAAGGGCCAGCCTGTTCTTGCACTTGAGTCATCTTCCAGCCCTTCCAATGCTCAGCTTGTCCCAGTTTCCGAGCCATTGGCCACCCCTGCCGATGCTCAGCCTGCTCCAGGTCTCTGTCCGTACTGACACCCAGTCTGATCCTGAGCAGTTGTCTGTCTATGCTGACACCAAGCCTGATCTTGAGCGGTCAGCTGCCCTTGCCAACACCCAGCCTGATCCTGAGTCATCAGCCATCTTCGCCAATGCCCTACCAGGCCCTGGCTCCTATGGTTCCAGAGGCCCAGCTTCCTGTGAGACCGGTTCCTGTTCCCTCAGTCCCAGGGCCTCTGGCCAGCCACCCAAGAATCACCTTCCTGGTTTCCTGTCTTTTTTGATCACTCTCCAAAGTGGTCCTGCCTACATCACCAGCCCCCTGAACGGCGGTCCTGCCCATGTTGTCAAACACCAGAGCAGCCCCACCCACGTCGCCGGTCTCCAGGTAATCTTGCAGAGCTGCTCCACCCTTCAGTCCTGCATGGCCACCCTCCAGATCAGTTGCATCAATCGGTCTAAAACTAAGGCCATCCGCCTGAGATCCCCAGCCCCATTCATCATTGACCAGACTACTGGCCCCTGAATCCTCCCTTGTTGGAACATCTGGAATCTGCCGCTTAAGGGGAAGGGGGGGGTACTGTTATGATATCTCCGAGTTTGTTATTTTACTATGTCTCCTAGTTTAGTTCTGTCACTTATTTTTTGCAGTCCTGGTCTTCTATAGGTTGAGTCAGTCAACCTATTACCTCTATCATTGTCTATCTTTCCTGTTTTATTTTGAAGTTCACCTGTCTTGTCGTGTCAGCTCATGCCCCTGGTTTTGTCCTGAGTCAACACCATGCCAGATTGTCTTGTCTTGTGTGTACAGCCTTTGTTTCTTTGCCTGCCCCTCGTCAGATCTGATTTCATGTTTGGATTGACCTCCGGTAAATTGAACCTGTTGTGCCTGTCTGCCTGCCCTAGACTATTACACTGAGTTCTATGTGACCTTCCTGTCCATGAGTTGTGCGTTTGGGTTGTCATCTGCCAGTTTCCTTTGGGAAACGTGACAATTAATTTTTTTCCGAATGATGCATTTGCATATTACTTTGTGTGCTTAACCCAACTGTGCTGCCTTATCTAACCGACCTGTACCCCAAAAAAAACAAAAACAAAACAAAACAAAACAAAACACAAATACAACCTCTATTCACACAAACACACAACTACACACTGTCAGGTTTGTCTGTCAGACCTTTAGGGTATCTCAACTGTGTCAAAAGAAGCAAACACTGACTTAAAGCAATGAATAACCAAAGCCAATCAAAATGATACACACACTCTCTCACACTCACATGCACATTCAGCAATGCTTACACTTAAACCCTCATTCACAGTCTGTTCCTTACAAACACCAATGTGCTCATATGATAAGCACAAACACAACATAAGTTGCTCTCTTGCTCACATGCAGCTATCTCACAGATGCACATGTATATACACCAAAAACATTAAAACCACTGAATGGCGTTCTCTCATTACAATGGCACCTGTCAAGGGGTGGGATATATCAGGCAGCAAGTGAACAGTCAGCTCTTGAAGTTCGACGTGTTGGAAGCAGGAAAAATGTACAATCGGAAGTTTCTGGGTGACATTGACAAGGGCCGAATTGTGATGGCTAGATGACTGGGTCAGAGCCTCTCCAAAACGGCAAGTCTGTGGGGTGTTCCCGATATGCAGTGGTCAGTACCTACCAAAGGTGGTCAAAGGAAGGGCAACCGGTGAACCGGCGACAGGGTCATGGGTGCCCAAGGCTCATTGATGTGCATGGAGAGCAAAGGCCAGCCCATCTGGTCTAATCCCACAGAAGATGCTGGCTATGAGAGACAGGTGTCAGAACACACCACGGAACGCAGCTTGCTGTGTATGGGGCTGGTCAGAGTGCCCATGATGACCCCTGGCAACCAATGAAAGCACATACAATGGGCATGTGAGCATCAGAACTGGACCATGGAGCAGTGGAAAAAAAGGTGGCCTGGTCTAACGAATCACGTTTTCTATTACATTATGTGGATGGCCGGGTGCATGTGCGTCGTTTACCTGGGGAAGAGAGGGCACCAGGATGCACTATGGGGAGAAGACAAGCCGGTGGAGGCAACGTGATGATCTGGACAATGTTGTGCTGGGAAACCTTGGTACCTGGCATTCATGTGGATTTTACTTTGACACGGACCACCTACCTAAATGTTGTTGCAGACCAATACCCCTTCGAGACAACGGTACTTCCTGTGGGCAGTGGCCTCAGGTGATTTTAAAGTTTTGGCTGATTGGTGTACACACTCTAACCTAACCCAGCCACTGAGGATGCACAAGCCAGTGCATTCTTAGTGCCGGTCCCAAGCCCGGATAAATGGGGAGGGTTGTGTCAGGAAGGGCATCCGGCGTAAAACCTTTGTCAAATCAAATGAGCAGATCACAATCAGATTTCCATACCGGATTGGTCGAGGCCCGGGTTACCCATGACTGCCACCAGTACTGTTGGCCAGCAGGGTGCCGGTGGAAACTATGCTACCATTGGGCAAAGGAGAAGGAGAGGGGGGGGAGGCATGTGCAGAAGCAGTGGGAGAGGAGGACGGGTAGGAGTGTGGGGGTGAGAGTCGGAACTTTGAATGTTGGCACTATGACTGGTGAAGGGAGAGAGCTGGCTGATATGATGGAGAGAAGGGAGGTAGATATACTGTGTGTGCAAGAGACCAGGTGGAAGAGGAGTAAGGCCAGGAGCATCGGAGGGGTGTGCTGGAGGTGTGTCAGGCAGAGTGATGAGGATGAAGCTGGAAATCGAAGGTGTGATGATGAATGTTATCAGCGCACCTGCCCTGCAAGTTGGGTGTGAGATGGAAGAGAAAGAAGAATTGTGGAGTGAGTTGGATGAAGTGGTGGAGGAGAGAGTGGTGATTGGAGTGGACTTCAATGGGCATGCTGGTGAAGGGAACAGAAATGATGAGGAGGTGATGGGTAGGTATGGTGTCAAGGAGAGAAAAGTGGAAGGACAGAAAAGGATGGAAATGGCTGTGGTGAGTACATATTTCAGGAAGAGGGCGGAACACAGGGTGATGTATTAGAGTGGAGGAAGTGCACTATATCTTGTGTAGGTGGTACAATCTGCAAGGTGTTGGTGTTACACACAGGTTCAAACATACATGAACACATTCCACTCCACCCTTAAGCACGTAGTATCTCACACAGTGATTTCAACCCCCCCCCCCCACACACACACACACACAATCTTGGCATGTATGGTGGCAGTCATTTTTTATGTTAATGTAGCGTGTCGAATTTGCGGGGCGGTGGCGTGCAAATGAAAGGTTGCACGTCTCACTCGCTTGGCAATACGTATTTGATAAGTGCCGTAAATCAACTTCTGCACCGGAGGGAGGCGGACCAGAGGCGCGCGGGGGGGGGGTGACACAACCTAATGGAAAGTGGTGCTGCCAAATTAGAGTGGAATTTGTGCGTAAGTAAGTGTGTGTGTGTGGGAGAGAGAGAGAGAGAGAGAGAGAGAGAGAGAGAGAGAGAGAGAGAGAGAGAGAGAGAGAGAGAGAGAGAGAGAGAGAGAGAGAGAGAGAGAGAGAGAGAGAGAGCGTGTCTGGAAGAGAGAAAAAGTCTAGCGTGTGTGCATGTCTAAATGTGTGTGCATGTCTAAATGTGCGTGCGTGCGTGCGTGCGTGCGTGTGTGGGTGCGTGTGTGTGTGTGTGTGCTAGAGAGAAAAGGTGTGTGTATTGGAAGGATAGATAATGATTGGGGGTGTGTGAATGAGTTATTAAAAAGGGGAAAACAGCACAAGTGATAAAATTACCTGGAGAAATTACCAGGCGATTGTTTCTGTGTGTGTGTGTGTGTGTGTGTGTGTGTGTGTGTGTGTGTATGAACATAATTCACACAAATCCAATGTCTTACAAACAATCATGTTAAAACCACAAATGTCTTTTCTTATAGACAAACAGACATCTATCAGTTTGTATCTGGAGAAAAGTAACGCACAGATATATTTATTGTACTGGTGTGCACGTAAACAAGTAACAATGTTCCCTCACGTTAACTGGCCTGGCCCGGGCTGACAGCTGCCACGCTCTCGGCTGTAAAAGCTCCAAACTGTCACTTTATCTTGTATTCAAATTGTTGAATCTGCATTTGTGGAAAATAAATCATGTGTGGATTGGCTCTCATTAGTTTACACACCCCCCCCTTTTTTTTCTTTCTCCCCAATTGTATCTGGCCAATTACCCCACTCTTCCGAGCCGTCCCGGTCGCTGCTCCACCCCCTCTGCCGATCCGGGGGGGGCTGCGGACTACCACATGCCTCCTCCGATACATGTGGAGTCACCAGCCGCTTCCTGTCACCTGACAGTGAGGAGTTTCACCAGGGGGACGTAGCGTGAGGGAGGATCACGCTATTCCCCCCAGCTCTGTAACAATAGAAACTATTGTTAGGAACCATTGTTTAGTTCCTTGTTTACACAGGGGTCGTTTAGGTTGTTGCACCTGGAATAACGGACCGAGCATGATGCATAACCTTACGTGCCGAAGTTATTATTAAAGTTTATAGCCCCGTGGGGTTGAAACGAGTTGTAACGTCTCATTAGTAGAAGGTAACAACACACTTTAATATGGTGGCAGCGGCGGACGACTCGGTTTGAAGTTTGGTGCGGAAAAGTTTCTAGGAGCGGGAGAGCGGTTAGTGTTCCTAAGCAACGTTCAGTATATGTTAGCATTAGCTGCTAGCGTGAGACTGCCGTGTGACATGGATGGGCTTAAACCACCGCAAACGTTATGTCTGGACTCAAGCAACCTTTCGAGGACATGGAAGACCTGGAGGGACGAGTTTGCTCTGTATGTGGATTTAGCCATGGCTGACGCCGATGACAAACAGAAGGTGAAACTGTTCAGCTATCTTGTCGGGGAGAGCGGCAGGGACACGTTACTGGGCGACACACCGAAGGATGCATGGACGTTAGATGACGTTATCGAGAAGTTTGATGATCACTGCGACCCCAACGTTAACGAGACTGTGGAACGTTATCGTTTTTTTACAAAAAACCAGGGCACCAGTGAAAATATAGACCATTATGTCATGGAACTGAGAGTGTTGGCAAGAACATGCAACTTTGGGACAGTGAGAGACTCGCTCATTCGGGATCGGATTGTGTGTGGAGGTAACAACACAATCGTAAGAGAAAGACTGCTCCGAGAGAAAAACTTGACACTGGACACATGTTTGCAGCTGTGCAGAGCCGCTGAGCTCTCAAAGGACAATGTGAAAACCATCTCGGGATCGATGGTGGAAGAGGTACATGCAGTGCAAGGAGCACAGTATCGGAAACAGACGAGCAACACTGTGGAGTGCAGATATTGTGGAAAAACGCATGAGAAAAGTAAACAAAAGTGCCCAGCGTTTGGGAAGAAGTGCACAAAGTGTGGAAGAGAGAACCACTTTGCAGCAAAATGCAGAGTAAAACCGGAACTAAGGGGAAAAAAAAGACTCTTGCTCAAAGCCAAGGCTGCTGGACGGGATCCTTATCTCGCCCTTCTGGACCACCGCAACACACCATCACAGGGTACTGATACCACACCAGCACAGCGGCTGCTCAGTCGCCGTACCAAAACACTACTGCCAACCAAGGCAAGCCTGTTACAGCCGAAAGTTGTGCAGGTGAAACAGGATTTACAAAATAACCAACAACGGCAGAGGGCATACTACGACAGGTCGGCTAAAGACTTGGACACGCTTGCCCCAGGTGAATGTGTGAGAGTTCAGCCTCTCGCACCCCACACTGGCTGGAGAGTGGGCAAGGTGCTGAGGCCGGTCGATAGGAGATCCTATGAGGTCCAGCTGCACACGGGTGGTGTCATCAGGAGAAATCTCAGACACCTCAGGCATGCACCAGGGGCAATCTTCACTGACACTATGGACATGGAGATCAGCAGCCCCAGTCAGCCAGAGAGTGTTGAACCCGGACATTCAGAGAGTGTTCCTTCTCGCAGTGTCTTAGCAGGAAACAAAACCAAGGACACTGGTGACAGGGCCAACCCTGTTACCACCAGATCAGGCCGCTCTGTTGTGCAGCCGCAGCGATACAAAGACTTTGTGACCTCACATAGATGAATGGATCTGTAGCACTAATGGACTTTGGGGGGGGGGGGCATGAATGAAAAAGAAAAAAAAGTGAATCACAAATGTTGTGCAAATGTATTAAAGGTTCTAAAAAAAAGAAGAAACTGAAAAGAGAAAGGATGTAACAATAGGAACTATTGTTAGGAACCATTGTTTAGTTCCTTGTTTACACAGGGGTTGTTTAGGTTGTTGCACCTGGAATAACGGACCGAGCATGATGCATAACCTTACGTGCCGAAGTTATTATTAAAGTTTATAGCCCCGTGGGGTTGAAACGAGTTGTAACGTCTCATTAGTAGAAGGTAACAACACACTTTAACAAGTTCCTACTCTCTCCCGCCCCGCCCCGCGCCGCGAACAGACGTCCCGACTGACCAGAGGAGGCGCTAGTGCAGCGACCAGGACACATTATCCACATCCAGCTTCCCACCCGCAGGCACGGTCAATTATGTCTGTAGGGACGCCCGACCGAGCAGGAGGTAACGCGGGGATTCGAACCGGCGATCCCCGTGTTGGTAGACAACGGAATAGACCGCTACGCTACCCAGACGCCCCTAGTTTACAAATTTCTGATACAACTGCTGTAGTACAGTTAAGACCTCCAATCTACAAACGGACTGTTTTCCAATTACATTCACGTCAGACAATCACGTCACCGTTTGCTCTGCATCATCAACTGCCATCGTGTTTACACCAGGGGAGGATGAAAACAAACAAACAAGGCATCACAAAAAAAAATCCTCTGCGCTCCCCTTCTCCCTCCCTTCCCACACTGCCATTGGTCTCCCACCGGGGACACCTTGGAGAGAATGAGTGGAAATGCGGGCGGGGAAGGGGGGTGCGAGGGAAAGTGGAGACTCCCGGGACAGCCAGCGTGCTACTCCATCATCAGAAATAGAAGTCGGCTGTTGATTAAGCAACCCAGTCATCATCTGGACTGGTCCCAAGCCCACAGTACACAGCACCGTTCAATCTTCTGTTCAGTGGAGGCTGCTGTTTTGTCTCTTTTTCATTGGGGATGTGCTTTTTTTAATCTAATCTTAATCAATCAAGAGATAAACCTTACAGCAAATGAAAGCTGAGACCGTAGTTATTGCCTGCAATCCCCACATCCAAGTAATTTAAGTCAAAAGCTAATAGATCTGACACGATTAAAAACATCCTACCTGCTGAAATGAGCAACGGTTTCACTAAAAAATGGCATCTGTTGTTGATGCTTTACCTGCCATGGTTTCCATTTTTGATATGATGTTCAGATTTCCGGCGGAGTCACAATTAAACGTACTTCTCTGGATAGTAATATTAATCATCTGTCTGTTGGATGTAGGCGTACCAACGAAGCAGCATTGACAGTACTGCTTTCAGGTGTTAGTGCTGTCTCTGTCTGTCTATCTGTCTGTCTCTGTCTCTCTCTGTCTCTCTCTGTCTTTGTCTATCTGTCTGTCTCTGTCTGTCCCTGTCTCTCTGTCTGTCTGTCTGTCTGTCTGTCTGTCTGTGTCTGCCTCTTTTTGTCTGTCTGTGTCTGTCTGTCTGTCTGTCTGTCTGTCTGTCTCTCTGTCTCTCTCTGTCTGTCTGTCAATGCTGAAAGATTTGCTGGTGTACCTAATCAAACAGACATTATTAATGGTACTATCTGCAGCCGTGTTTATCCTGCTATGCTTACACCACAGAGTACCAAGACCAGCCTGCCATGTTTTTAACCTGTACATGTCTGTGAATGTTCTCATTCACCCAGGTCATGGTTATCCAAAGGAGTTGAATCAAGTGCAAATGGACTTGGTATATATATCCGTGAAGACGTTTCGCCTCTCATCCAAGAGGCTTCCTCAGTTTGTGCCTTTCTGACTAGACCAAGCTAGTCTGGCTGGCTGGTGACGAGACTCAGAATTTATCCTCTAGGAGTCGTTGTCAGAGCTATTGATATGCGTGGCTCTTTGTGATCCGATGTTTACCAACGCCCGTCGCTGACAGAGCTCTTGTGTGTACCGATGTTTGGCCGCGCCCGGTCGCCATCGGAGCTATTGATTTGCATTTGTTTAGCAGCGACGGTCGTTGGGGGTGTTAGTTTCGTCTTCATTGTTCAGTGGTCATGAGAGTCGTTGGAGCCGTTAGAGGACTGACTGTTGTTCTTGGAGGCTGGGCTTCTTGAGTCTCCTGGGTAGAGATGAAAGGACGGCATTGTAGGAGAGCCACGCATATCAATAGCTCCGATAACGACGGGCGCGGCCATAACATCGGTACACAAAAGAGCCACTCATATCTATGGCTCTGTTAGCGACGGGCGTTGGTAAACATCGGATCACAAAGAGCCACGCATATCAATAGCTCTGACAACGACTCCTAGAGGATAATTCCTGAGTCTCATCACCAGCCAGCCAGACTAGCTTGGTCTAGTCAGAAAGGCACGAACTGAGGAAGCCTCTTGGATGAGAGGCGAAACGTCTTTACGGATATATACCAAGTCCAGTTACACTTGATTCAACTCCTTTGGATAACCTGTACATGGTTTTTAATCTGTAAATGTCAGCAAACTCACTAAAATTATCTGGGGTTTAGTGACTCTAAAAAAGCCAACTTTGAGACTTGGAAGATGCTGCATTGCACTGATGTCGTTAGCTGCGACTGGGTTGTGGATGTTTTGACACTATTTCTCAATAAAGGACAGCTGCCACTGATGAGCACTCAGTAATTCTTAGCTGGACTATTTTCATTTATCGATCATGTTACTGCTAAGCTATATTCCTTCTGATGGAGGTCAAAGGGTCTCATGAAAATCCACAGAAACTCTCACAGTGCTTCACCTTCATCCTGATGGTGGTCACCACAAGAGTCATTTTATCTAATCAGCAATTAAAATGTATGTAATATTATACTTATCTGATTGCCCTCACTTGGTGTTATAATACAAACTGCTCTTATGATATGTTTATGGTGCATTTTTGCACATATAACAGGCCTCTAGCAAACCTGACTAACTAACTACCGTATCAACTACACAAGCCGTTGTGACAATATTGCTTCCACACCAGAGCGTTTTCAGGTACTTTTCCTGTTCTATTTGAATACAATATCGCTGGCGCCATGTCTCACTTTGACCCTCTAGACCTTAAAAGTCTAGACAATATTGCTGGGCAGCTCAGGTCCTCCTCCTGCTGCTTGGATCCTCTCCCTACCACATTCTTTAAAAATGTTTTTAATTGCTTAGCACATGATGTCTTAGAAATTATTAACTGCCTCTCTTCAGACAGGTATATTTCCTGCAGCACTTAAGGCAACTGTCATTAAACCACCTCTGAAAAAGTCCAACCTTGATGTGACAGCCATTGCCAACTACAGGCCCATCTCCAACTTACCATTCCTCAGCAAAATACTTGAAAAAAAAGTTTATTCTCAAGTTAATAATTATTTAATATCAAACATTCCTCTAGCCATTTATCAATCAGGTTTTTGATCTCACCATAGCACAGAAACAGCATTTATCAAAGTTGTGAACGATCTGCATATGAACACGAATTCTAAAAAATTATCTGTACTTGTGCTCATGGATGCCGCCTTCAACACTGTTGATCGTGATATTTTGCTAGAGAGATTAGAAAAATGGGTCAGCCTTTCTGGACTGGTTCTCAACTGGTTTAGAACATACCGACAGGGCAGGCAGTTCTTTGTGTCTATTAGAGACGATTCCTCGGACAAAGGGGGTATAATGTGTGGTGTACCCCAAGGTTCGATTTTTGGACAATTACTATTTAATCTCTATATGCTCCCACTCACACGTTATACAGAAACACAAAATAAATTACCATAATTATGCAGATTATTCACAACTGTACATATCCCTATCTCCTGATGACCTAGATCCCATACATCCCTTAACCCAGTGTATTGACGATATTAATCTGATGACCTAGATCCCATACATCCCTTAACCCAGTGTATTGACGATATTAATGTATGGATGTCAGAGAACTTTTTACAGTTGAACTCCCCTTCTCATGTCCCTACACTGGCTCCCAGTAGCTGTTCGCATCCAGTGTAAGGCTCTGGTGCTAGCCTACAGGGCAGTGAAAGGAACAGCTCCTTCCTAACTCCAGGCCATGGTCAAGCCCTACACCCCCGCCCGACCACTTCACTCTGCTGCCTTGGGATGCCCGGTTGCCCCGTCGCTCAGAGGCCCCTGCTGCCGATCGACCCGGTCACGGCTCTTTTCTGTCCTGGCCCCCCAGTGGTGGAATGAACTCCCCACTGATGTCAGGACAGCGGCGTCGCTGCCCATCTTTCGGCGCAGGTTGAAAACTCACCTCTTTAAGAACTACTACCCCGTTACTTGTTCTTAGCACTTATTGTATTCACTCATTTAAAAAAAAAGATCTTTCTTGCGCTTTTACTCTAGCACTGGTTTTACTCTTAGATGCTTGTTTAGAGAGAAGATGCACCTATGACCTCTGATAACTAGTAGTTCTCCTGATTTCCTAAGCTAAATGCACTTATTGTAAGTTGCTTAGATAAAAGCGTCGGCTAAATGACTGTAATGTAATGTAATGTAATGTAATGTAATGTAATTGAACAAAGAAAAGACAGAAATACTTATTTTTGGTGCAAAGTCTCAGCGACAGAGAATTGCAGCTTATCTCAGTTCTCTGTCTCTGGAATTCAAAAGTGAAGCTAGAAATCTCGGTGTAATCACAGAGACCGTGATCTAAATTTTCAATATCAATCATCTCACAAGATAAGCCTTCTACCATCTTAAAAACATTTCAAAACTAAGGGGCTTTCTATCAATAACAGACTGTGAGAAATTATTCTATGCATTTGTAACAAGTGGACTACCCAGATAGCAAAATGCCATTGAATCAACATTGAAATGCTGCCAGGCAGAGGCATTGAATCCACATTGATTTACGTCGTGGATTCACTGTTGAAAGCGCGCTCTATATGTTCACTGTTGAAATAACGTTGAATTTTAAATCATGGCTGATATTGAATCAGTATTGATTCAGCTATCATGTAAAAGGTTAAATGTAGTTCATTTGACATTGAAACAATGTTGTGATAATCATTTATATGCTTTACAGCATGCTCTTCGTCTGGCCTAGGCTATACTAAAAGAAACAAGAATCATAATTTTTTTCTTTATTGTACAATTTTAAGTTGAAATCACGTTGAACCTGAGGCAAACTGTTGAGATATAACACCAGGGTATTTGTATGACTATGTGTTACTGTGTACTATTATTTTGTTTACGACTTTGTTTGTCCACAAGTGGGCGGTGTTGCGCTTGCATGCGCGGATTGATTACGTCACTGAGACGCCGTTCATGTTCTTCTTCTCCCAAAACTACCGAATAAACGAAGGCTGCATTTTTTCCCTCCAGCAGAAGTTCGGTAGTCAGTACGATTCTTTATAACGGTTTAATAATCCACTTCATCTGCGCAGAGATAGACATAAAGTGTTAGTCTAGTCCTCAAACAGGTTACGGGCCCAGATAACGTTGGATTATTTAGTAGTTTGATAAAAGAAGTACACGAAGTGTGATAACCTCGGATGGCGGGATGCGCGCAGGTTAGCACGGAGTAGCAAGTTAGCAAGTGTGAAGCTAGTTAGCATCGAGAGAAGCTATCGGGAAGCTAACGGAACGCTAAGCTAAGCTAACGCTACCTAGAGAGATGGAGCGAAAGAAGAGCAGGTGGCCCACATTCAACGGACAGGCCGATGAGTATGAACTGTGGGAAGAGCGAATGCTCTGTTGCATGCATGGTGTGGGGTTGAAAACCACCATCCTTACCGAGCCCGTGGGACCTTTGACAGCGGAAGAGCAGGCCCTAGACGAAGAGCGGAACGCGGACGCCTACTGCGCATTGGTGCCTTTATTGGACAACACAAGCTTGGGACTGATCTTCAGAGAAACGAAGAACAACGGTAGAGAGAGTCTACGGGCGTTGCGGGAACATTACATTGGTAAGGGCAGACCCCGGATTGTCACTCTGTATGTTACATTGACTGGGCTAAAGAAAGCTGATAATGAGACGATAACCGAATACATTATCCGAGCTGAACAAATCATTACGGCTCTCAAAAGGGCGGGAGAAGCACCGAGTGAGGGACTAATGATGGCCATGGTGATGAGGGGGTTACCTGAGAGATATAAGCCATTCACTCTAATGGTGACACACGGCGACAGTGAGTTGACATTGGGACAATTTAAGGCCAAATTGAGAACCTTTGAGGCGGCAGAAGATGCAGCTAATGCTACAGCATCGGACGAGACGTCCGAGAGGGTGATGAAGGCCCACGCAGCGCCTAAGAAAAAGCCAGTGAAACGCTGTGAGGGAGAAGATGATCAAACGGTGTGCTGGCGATGCGGTGACAAAGGCCATCGGAAAACGGACTGTTCACGCAGCGTGTGGTGCAGCTTCTGCCGGATCAAGGGTCACACGGACAAAGTGTGCAAGAAGAAGGACCGCGCTGATGGAGCCAGGTGTGCACGCGAGCAAGGTGGCGGCGGCGGTGGTGGTCACGGAGTAGGTCGAGGTCAGGGACCGGGGAATGCTGCGGAAGAAGAGAACTACATCTTCAGAGTGCAGGCTGGAGAGACCAGCTCAGCAGGACCAGGACGACAGCAACAGTTCAAACCAGGATTGATTGTGGACTGTGGGGCTTCTTCCCACATAGTCAATGATAAGAAGAAGTTCAAGAGCTTTGACAGCTCGTTCGAGCCAGAGAAACACTGCATGGAGCTGGCGGACGGTAAGCGCACCTTTGGTGTGGTGCAGGGCAGGGGAGATGCTACGGTATGTCTGCTCGACAGTGAGGGGCGACGGTGTAGAGTGACACTGCGGAACGCACTATATATTCCATCGTACCCCCAAGAGCTCTTCTCTGTGAAGTCTGCGACAGCACACGGAGCCAGTGTGTTCTTCGAAGAGGGCAGAGGTGCCCTGATGTCACCGGATGGTACCAGGTTTGACATTTTTGTACAGGGGAAAATGTACTATTTGCAAACTGAATGTGTTGTTGAAAAGTGCCATGTGAGCCATGATATAGAAACTTGGCATGAGATAATGGGCCACTGCAACTATGACGATATCATAAAGCTACAGGATATCACTGATGGTATGCATATAAAGGGTAAAGTGTGTAAACCTGACAAAGAGTGTGCAGTATGCATAGAAGGGAAGTTTACCCAAAACAGGAACAGGAAATCTACAGACAAAGCCAAGACACCACTGGAGTTGGTAAACACTGATTTAGCCGGTCCTGTGGCAAACGAGTCCATTAATGGTTTCAGGTACATGCAATCATTTACAGATGTGTGCACAGGGGCTGTGTGTGTTTATTTCTTAAAAACAAAGAGTGACACAGTGCAAGCGACCGAGAAATTTCTGGCAGATGTAGCTCCCTATGGGACAGTGAAATGCATAAGGTCGGATAATGGAACTGAGTTTACAGGCAAGGAGTTTCAAACCCTGTTGAGACAGAACAAAATAAGACATGAGACGTCCTGCCCATACTCTCCCCATCAAAATGGCGTTGCAGAGAGAGAAGGACGCACACTATTCGAGATGGCAAGGTGTATGCTAATAGATAGTGGTCTACCAAAGAGCCTCTGGCAGTACAGGAGGCAGCCCACACCAGAAACAGATGCTTCAACAAGCACACAGGCACTACGCCATACACGGCAATGACAGGAAAAAAGTGCAACATGGCTAGAATGCAAAAGTTCGGGACAGAATGCTATGCTTACCAGCAGGACAAGGGAAAGTTTGATTCTAGATGTGAGAGGGGGCGTTTTGTAGGACACGACAAGAACAGCCCGGCCTACCTAGTCTACTACCCTGACCAAGAGAAAGTACAGAAACACAGACTAGTTAAATTTGTACACAAGGCAACTAGTGAAAATGAGACTCAGACACCAGGTCTGCACCCAGAAGACTGGGTAAGAGAGAGAAAGTCTGTTGAGACAGCTGCAACTCAGCCTAGAGTACAGAAAAATGTACAGACTGACGGTACACAGTCAGCACCCAAGGATGATGACGAGGAGCACCCAAGGGTGACGTCACAAGCCTCAGCCAGTGGGAGGTACCCCCAAAGGGAACGCAACCCTCCGAGATACCTGATTGACTACAGTCAGGGCGACAGTGATGACAGCTCACTCACTACTATAGATTATGCATACAGGGCAGTGTGCGGTGTCCCTCTGACCTTTAAAGAGGCCATGGAATCGCCAGAATCAGAAAAGTGGTCCAGGGCAATGGATGAGGAAATGGAGTCTCTAAGAGACAACAAAACATTCACCCTTACGAAATTGCCAGAGGGCAAGAAAACAGTGGGAGGAAGGTGGGTGTATGCGATAAAGACAGATATAGATGGACACGACAAGTACAAGGATAGATTTGTAGCAAATGGATATAGCCAGAGAGCTGGGGTGGATTATGGGGAGACATTTTCGCCGACAGCCAACCTAACAAGTGATCGAGTGCTTCTACAGAAGGCGGCTCAATATGACTTGAATTTACACCAGATGGATGTAAAGACGGCCTATCTTCATGCCCCCATAGACTATTACATATACATAGAACAACCTGAGGGTTATATTGAGAAGGGAGAAAAACTAGTGTGTAAACTAGAGAAGTCAATCTACGGCCTCAAGCAGTCTGGCCGCAATTGGAACTTACTGTTACACAAGTGTTTGACAGGTGATGGTTTTACACAAAACCAATCAGACCATTGTGTGTACTCCAAGGAGTCAAAGGAAAGGATGTCATTGGTGTATTGCCCTACAGACGAAATGGTTGCGGATGTAATGACGAAGCCCACATCCAAGGTAAAACTGAAGACATTTGCTAAGGCAATGTTTGGTGTGTGAAATGTGAGTGGTATGGGTTATACCAAGTTTCTTTTCATTTGTTCTATGAATATGAAAAGGTATACAGTAAGCACATGATTCATAAGTGGGAGTGTTGAGATATAACACCAGTGTATTTGTATGACTATGTGTTACTGTGTACTATTATTTTGTTTACGACTTTGTTTGTCCACAAGTGGGCGGTGTTGCGCTTGCATGCGCGGATTGATTACGTCACTGAGACGCCGTTCATTTTCTTCTTCTCCCAAAACTACCGAATAAACGAAGGCTGCATTTTTTCCCTCCAGCAGAAGTTCGGTAGTCAGTACGATTCTTTATAACGGTTTAATAATCCACTTCATCTGCGCAGAGATAGACATAAAGTATTAGTCTAGTCTTCTAACACAAACACCTTGCGATTCCACACTACCAAAACAACAAAGTCCAAACATGTTCTGTTATCGTATGCACTTCTTCAGTCACTACAACTCCACTGGGTTTAACTTGGGCTATAAGATAATACACACGTAAATTATTAGTGCAAAGTGAATTTTAATCAGAAACTCCAGAACCATCCAGGCCGTCAAATTATCCACCCACAAGCCAAGAGCACATGAAACAATGCTACAAAACCTAAAGTCTGTTTTAATTATTTTAGTAGCTATCGCCCAAGAGCTTTCCAGAACATTTGCTCGTTGATCCGTAAACTATGTCCGTGCCCATTTGAAACGGAACAACCAAGAATCGTCATGTTGAGACAACAACGATCAAAGCAGGACATGTGATATAAACAGTCTTTAACTTCCTGTTCTTCCTTCAGTCCTCTTTATCCTGCCCTCCTCTCTCTGTGGTGCATAACGCAGCCACTTCTTGACGACATCGCTGGAGTTCAGCTCCGCCATTTCGCGGCCATGTTGATGAGCAGCCGCTGAACATGACCTTGCAAGCTCACGTTCTGCTGCACGACGTGCGTCAATCACCTGAAAAACAACTAAAATCAACTGAGCGCCAACAGAGGAAGCAGTCTAGCCAATCACAGCGAGGCGGGCATCGTGCACAATGAAACAACATTGATTCAATGTTGCCATTTCCATCCTGAAAGCCTAACCCTTATTACAGTGTTGACTCAACATTGTTTTTTTTGAACGTTTAAACTGTGCCTGTTATTAAATGTTGAATCCATATTGATTTCTCAACCTCAACCAAAAACGACCATTTTGACCATAATCCGATATTGAATCAACAACTTTTGCTATCTGGGTAGACTACTGTCATGGACTATTCACCGGCTTCCCAAAATCAGTTCAAAATGCGGCAGCACGTATTCTCACCGGAACTCAAAAGTGTGAGCACATTACACCTGTTCTTAAATCTCTGCATTGGCTCCCCGTCAAAACTAGAATGGATTTTAGAATCCTGTCGTTGTGTACAAAGTACTGCATGGCCTTGCACCACACTGCATAAACGATATGCGAACTACATACAAACCAGCAAGAACTAGCAGGTCCGATGGCAGTGGTCTTTTAACCATCCCTCGTGCTAGAGCAGGGGGAGCTGCATTTTGTATTCACGCCCCAAGTAGGTGGAACACCCTGCCTGAGGACCCGAGAGAGCCCCCCACACTGGACACATTTAAAAGCAGGTTAAAAACCCTACTTTTCAAAACAGCCTACGGCTAAGTTCTTTGTGTGTGTGTGTGTGTGTGTGTGTGTGTGTGTGTGTGTGTGTGTGTGTGTGCGTGTCTGCGTGTGTGTGTGTGTGTGTATTTTACTATTTTATATATCTTGCTCCAATTGTTGTTACTTTTAATTAATCAGTGTTTATAGCACTTTTACTTATTTTACTAACTCAGTTTTAAACTTGTCTGTACTTTTATAAAATATTTCTGTACTTTTTTTTTGACCTGACCATTGTTTTGTTTTTTGTGGGGGAGGGGGAGATTTTATTGTTTTAATGTGTGAAGCACTTTGTGTTACATTTGTTTATATGAAAAGTGCTATACAAATAAAGTCTGCTTGATTTACTGATGCAATAAGCAGTGTTCACAACTTTAAATACCATGCAAAGTGACCTTTTGAGCAAACTGTCATTGAGTGCACGCCGAATATCAGTCAAGATCAATATATATAGTATATACATACGATCTGGCAAGTTAGCCTGAACAAGGTGACGTCATTAAGTGGCAGACTCATCAGAAAACCTCAAATAACTCTCACCATGTGTTACAGTTGACCATTTAAACAAACCCTGTCCATCAGCATGAAGGCTTCGTCCTCACCCTTCAAAACCAGGAGCACTGCTTTGTGCCCATATCTGTTAGTAGACCCTGTTTACACTTGGTTTTAAAATGCGTTTTGGGCGACTGGGTCGCAAGTGGACAGCGAGACACATCGCCGTTTACACTTGTGTCTATCATGCGTCCCCAAATGCGTCCTGTTGACCACTTGTGATCAGATTTCGTTACTCTGAAGAAGAAGAAGGTTTACTGTTACGTCCTTGTCGGGGGCGCATCAGGACGCATTAGCATTTAAACTACAAAAGATATGTGGTCAAATGCGTGCCAGACCACCTCGGCAAGTGGTTTGAGTAACCGGTTCACAAAACGTTTTGGTGGTCGTTTGTATTTAGCGCGGTCCACTTGTGATCCGATCGCAAAAAACGCATTTTAAAACCAAGTGTAAACGAGGTCACAGACTCACATTATACAGAGCTGTATATGTGCACTAGAAAGCTACCACATGACTTTAATCATTCTTATTCATCTTCATCAATATTTCAGTTACATTATTACTATCTACCTGTTTTTGTACTGTACTGTCCATGTCCTTTATTTGCTGGCTACTACTACTAAAATGCACACACACACACACACACACACACACACACACACACACACACACGCTGGTAGTCCATCGAGTCTGATGATGACATCCCTCCTCGTTACTGTGTATGACAGTGGTGTCCAATTAACCCTTCGCTAAGCCACGCCCCGGAAACGCAGACTGGACAGTCACAGCGCAGCATAGGACAGGCTCCGACACTTTCATGGCGGCGCTCCGTTGACTCTGATGCAAAAGTTTCAGATTGTCTTCATTTTCGAGCTGGTTTTGTGGACTTTTAGCTAGTTGGGGTTACACGTTGTGCCCGGGGCACTTGTAACAGTGACACTCGTTACCCGGTGAGGCTGGAAGGAGATGTACGTTTTTTCCCTTTCCAAAACCAAAATCAAACCCTGAAAAGTGTAGGCTGTGGATAAAGCAATGTGGACGTCCTCAAATCCAGTTGAACCCCTCAAAAATCACCAAGCACAGCTTTGTCTGCTCCAAAGTAAGTACTTACTTTTATTAACCGTAAAATGTTAAAGCCTGACGGACTTAGCAACAGTAATCAGCCTCCTCCTTTTTCTTCTTCTTCCTCTTTTTCTTTATATTATATCAACATTTTCTGACGTTAAATATGGTGTGCCTCAGGGCTCAGTTCTTGGCCCTCTACTTTTCTCTCTTTACATTACACCTCTTGGCCAAATTATATGCAGTTATGGAATAAATTTCCATTGCTGTGCTGATGATACTCAGTTGTATGTGCCTATAAGGGCTAATGATCATACTCAAATTACTAACTTAGAGGCCTGCTTGGCTACTGTGAAAATTTGGATGTCACTTAATGTTCTGCTTTTAAATTCAGATAAAACCGAGATGCTAGTCATTGGCCCTGCTAGACACAGACAGCAATTTGATCAAGTAACGATAACAATCGACAATTCTGTAGTTTCACAAAGTGTGGCAGCCAAAAATCTTCGTGTTACGTTTGATCCCAGCATTTCCTTTGATAAGCACATTAAAGAAATCACCAAGACTGCCTTTTTTCACTGACGTAACATAGCTAAAATTCGGTCTTTTCTCTCCATGGCTGACGCAGAGATTCTAATACATGCATTTGTTTCATCCAGACTTGATTACTGTAATGTTCTGTTCTCAGGTCTGCCACATGCTAGTATTAAAAGTCGTCAGATGGTTCAGAATGCTGCTGCTAGAATCCTAACTAAAACTAGGAAATTTGACCATATTACACCAATTCTTGCCTCCCTTCATTGGCTTCCTATCCATGTTAGATCAGAATACAAGGTGCTTCTGCTGACTTATAAAATCCTAAATGGGCTTGCCCCATCCTACCTGTCTAACTCCTTAAACCTTACATGCCATCTCGAGCTCTTCGTTCTCAAAATACAGGGCTCCTGTGTGTACCCAAAGGTAAAAAGAAGTCAGCTGGTAGCAGGGCCTTTTCCTGTCAGGCTCTGTTCTTGTGGCATAACCTGCCTGCTGCCATCAGACAATCAGGGTCTGTTGAGTCTTTAAATCCAAACTTAAAATTCATCTTTTTGCCTTAGCTTACAATTAGTTGCCTTTAAGTTGAGTGCTTCACAACCTGTACAGGATGGCGGGTTGGTTTTCTGTCTCAATGAATTTACCAACCACTGTTCTGCCGATGAGATTATCGAGTATAGATTACAGAGTATAGATTATGACTAATTGATGATTTATGGCTAATGACTATTGCAAACTATTCTCTTCTCTAACATGCCTTTTCTCTCTCTCTGAATGATGTCTTCTCCTTTCTCTTTTTTTGTGTTTGAATGGTGTCATGTGAGTCTCTCTTGCATGATGTGCAGTCGGTTCTCCTCCCAGGTCTCCGGGGTGATGGTGGTCGTCATTTGGATGCTGCCTGCCCTTCCTCTCCTCACATAAGTTTTTATTTTTTTACATGATGAGGCTGGTCGCGTGGCTTGGGTCCAGGACTGTTCCGTTGGCATGTGGACACTGCTTGGCATCCTGTGCATCATGTTCTTCATATATTTTATGTCCATTATAATTCTGTTATCCTCTTTCAATGTTGTATTATGTAAATTGCGTGAACACAACATCCATTGCACGCTGTCCGTCTTGGGAGAGAGATCCCTCCTCTGTTGCTCTCCCTGAGGTTTCTTCCTATTTTTTCTCCCTGTTAAAGGTTTTTTTTTTTTAGGGAGTTGTTCCTTATCCGATGAGAGGGTCTAAGGACAGGATGTTGTGTTGCTGTTAAGCCCACTGAGGCAAATTTGTAATTTGTGATATTGGGCTATACAAATAAAATTGATTTGATTTGATTTGATTTTTCTTCTTCTTCTTCTTCTTCTTTGGCAAAATATTTCATACACAAATGTAAACATTGTAAAAAGCAACACTGTTCATCAGCCTTTAAAACCGAATTAGTAACTTTGTCCAAATCTCTAAAATGTATGAAAAACAGAAATGCCCAAAAATGATTCTTTGCATTTGAACAATTTAATGTAATTTAACCCCTGGAATATTGTATTGCCCTATTTTATTTTATCTCTTTTCAATTTTCCTTTTCTGTTTACTTGTTTTGTTCTCCTTGTCTTTGACATGTTTGATGTTCTGTTCTTAGCTGCTCTGTTGCTTTAGAGTATACTGGCTTTGTTTGATGTGTTTGTATATTTGAAGTCTTGATTAAAAAAAGTTCTTCTTCTCCTTCTCGTTCTTCTTCTTCTTCTTCTTCTTCTTCTTCTTCTTCTTCTTCTTCTTCTTCTTCTTCTTCTTCTTCTTCTTCTTCTTCTTCTTCTTCTTCTGTTTCTGGCACCATTGAAACATAGCATATACTGCAGTAATTACAGAATGCTAATGCAACGAACGGCACTATCCCCAATAATGCCAGTGGGAAAAGGTGTCAAATGTGGCATCTTTTAACAAACAAATGATGACTAACTACTTTAATAACCTCTTCAGCCCTCTGTCTCTCTCCTGTAGGCGCCACGGGAAGCACTGAGCCACAGAAAGAGACAGAAGGATGCATAAAAAGGGAGGGAGGAAAGAAGGGCGAGGGAACTAATGGAGAGATAGCTCAAAATGGAAAGAGAAAATGGAGTAAGAGAAGAGACAGCCAGATTTGTTGATTTTTGTCATTTACAGACGTTGCCTTTGCAGAAATGCTTGTATTTTGCTGCATGCGTGCTGCATGACTGCTGCATTACTGAGCTGCCTCTCAGCTCCACTCAGTGGAAAACGTCACACTTTGTTCCAAACAGTCGGGCACGTTGTCACCTGAGACGTCAAACGTCATATCCCTTTTGCTTCTCATCTGCCTGTACCGCCGTGCACCTCGGTACACCTCGCCGCTACTGAAGTAGCGTGTCTGGCTGGGCGGCGGAAGTTGTGAGATGGATGCGGAACGGGGGACGGTGTGCGTGGCTGCTGCTGTAGCCGTGGTGTGTCCCCCCCCCCCCCCCCCCCCAGAGTACATTACAGTGTCTAGGGAAAGAAAGAGGTTTGCTCCAGGACTCTTTGATCTGACACAAATTCGATGGTAACAGACATCGAATCTGGTTCATCTTGACACAGACACGAGAAGAGACAGGGGAGGGTACAGTCACACAAACAGCGATGAAGACACTAGTGGAGACAATAAGAGAGAGAGGAAGAGAGTCTGAGAGAGCGAGCGAGCTAAAGGTAAAACGTGAGGAAGGCGCCCGGGTAGGGTAGCGGTCTATTCTGTTGCCTACCAACACGGGGATCGCCGGTTCGAATCCCCGTGTTACCTCCGGCTTGGTCGGGCGTCCCTACAGACATAATTGGCCGTGTCTGCAGGATGGGCAGCAGGATGTGGGTATGTGTCCTGGTCGCTGCACTAGCGCCTCCCCTGGTCGGTCGGGGCGGCTGTTCGGGGGGAGGGGGAACTAGGGGGAATAGCGTGATCCTCCCACGTGCTACGTCCCCCTGGCGAAACTCCTCACTGTCAGGTGAAAAGAAGCGGCTGGCGAGTACCCCACATGTATCAGAGGAGACGTGGTGGTCTGCAGCCCTCCCCGGATCGGGTGGGGGGGGGGGTGGAGCTACCGGGAGGATTCAGAAGAGTAGGGTAATTGGCCAGACGCAATTGGGGAGAAAAAGGGGGAAAATTCCAAAGGAAAAAAAAGGGAGGAAGATGCAGACAATAGATACGTAGAAAGACTGAAATTGACATTGGGTAAAATATCTGAGTTCACCACCAAGATCTGCTTTTCATCATTCAGCAAAAACCAACACAATTACATTTTTGTTGCTTTTTTTGTTGCAGTATTTGCCATTGAAGAACCAGTCATAAATGACTTTTACAGATAAAATTATGTTTGAGAAAGGATGGTATGAAATTGAAATCTTTTAATATTTTGATAGCACACCATTTTCTTTCATTTCCTCAAAATGTTGGTCCTTTTTTCCATCCATCCATCCATCCATCCATCCATCCATTCAGAGCAGCTATTATTTGACGGTGAAGTCCAAGGATGACAGAGGAGTGTTAATTTGCATGGCTTGCAGTCAGAAGACTTAACCCCATTAAACATGTATGTGAGCAAGAGACTGTAACATGCTGTAACACAGTGTATTATACAGTACCATACTGTAACCTATTGTATCATACAGAAACATACAGTAACATACTGTAACATGCTGTAACATACTGTAACATACTATAACATACTGTAACATAGTGTATCATACAGTAACATACTGTAACATGCTGTAACATACTGTATGTAACATGCTGTAACATACTATAACATACTGTAACATAATATATCATACTGTAACATGCTGTAACAGTGTATTATACAGTACCATACTGTAAAATACTGTAACATGCTGTAACATACTGTAACATGCTGTAACATAGTGTATCATACAGAAACATACAGTAACATACTGTAACATGCTGTATCATACAGTCACATACTGTAACATGCTGTAACATAGTGTAACATACTGTAACATGATGTAACATACTGTACCATACAGTCACATACTGTACCATACTGTAACATACTGTAACATCGCAGGACAACCTCTGGGCTTCTCCTAAAGAGCGCTGGAATAATTTGGGTTCTCAATTTCTAAACAAATTTATATAGTCAATGCCAGATAGAAAACAAATTAATTAAGGCAAATTGTGGAAATATAAAATATTTAGAAATGTCGACTCTCTGTTAACACTAGCAAAATGTTTTGGCTTGTGCGAGTTTTTGATGAAAAGAGATTTGTATGAGAGAGAGAGAGAGAGAGAGAGAGAGAGAGAGAGAGAGAGAGAGAGAGAGAGAGAGAGAGAGAGAGAGAGAGAGAGAGAGAGAGAGAGAGAGAGAGAGAGAGAGAGAGAGAGAGAGTATGTTCTGGCTAATAGGGGGTGGCTGTATATGGTATATGAGGTATAATGTGTAGGGCCATGTTTACCATAATAGACAAAAGCACTGTGGGTCTATGTGGACAATGTGTACACAGTCCATCCCTGTGCCGAATACAGATAAAACAGTCATCACTGCTGTCCCTGTGAAATAACGGTATTGTTTATAACATACACAACACACACCAACTCTCATCTCACACACATGCACACATATACGTACATACACATGCACACATATACAGACACATGTATATATATACACACATGTACACATATACAAACATACACACATATGATACATATGTGTGTATGTGTGTATCTGTGTGTGTGTATGTATGTGTATATATATATATCACTACAGATGCAGGAAAAAAAGTTTTAATGCACAGCAGTACAGGCCTGTTTCGTGCGTCTCGCACTCATCAGCTGCAGCGTTTTTCCCGAAACCGTCAATGGTGTCATAAGTGCTCAACTAATGAGGAGCGGAATATCAACACATATACAGGAAAAAGGGTTTTAATGCATAGCAGTACAGGCCTCATCAGCTGCTAATGTGGTTCAACAAAGAGTCATACAGTTTACGTTGCCCAGCGTCACGCCCCTAATTTCGGTGGACAGCGACCAATCAGATGAGGAGACATTTAAACTATAACAAGTATATATTGACCCTTTGCACGTGACGTCACGTCCCACTCGCGGGGAATATGAACGCCATGACGAACGGCAGGAAGTGATAGACCGGGAAATTCAAAAGCGAACAACAAAAACAAACAAAATATTGCGACGGATGAGTAGCTATTATAGTTTAAATTTAAGTGATGGCAACCAATAGTCAGAGTAATGTTGTGGAGTTGTCCTGTGAAGTGAGTCACCTTGTAGGACGGCACAAAGAGCGATATGTGGCGAAGCTAGCGATAGCAGGGTTAGCTACCGACCCGTGCCTTCTTCCTACCGATGTGTTCACGGATCTAGCAAAATCGTCCAGTCTGCCCGAGTTCAATCCACATGATCTGTACCACTATGTTACCAACGGAGTGTCCCCACACACAGGTGCGGACCTAAAAGCATACAGAAGTCTGGATGCTTACCAGTTCTTTGTAGCTGGTTGGGTTACAGAATCGCGGCGCTACGCTCACAGCAGGGGGATGTACCTCATAATGGCAAAGGTAAGACATAGCTAGCCAGCTGTGTATGTTTTTAACCTGTTTCCCCTAGGATGCCATCAAAACTCAAATCGACTGTAACCAAAAGCAGCTCATACTTTCCTTGCCATTTCATAGTAGGTTAGACAGTCTTGCCATCTAGCTAGCATTTGGGTCATTCCATAGAAAGTGTTAAGTTTGAGTCCACAACATTCAAAGGGGACAAGGAGGCATAATAAAACTGTCAGTAATTTTTTCAGTGTCTGAAGCCACTCATTCAAGTGTACTGGTTAGCATGAAGCAAAATACATAATAAATACACAATTTGTATATTTTTAGCTGTTTTTGTTGTATATATACACACATACACACACACACACACACACACACACACACACACACAGTACACTTAGACAGACAGACTTATAGGCCCATACAGACGCCCCAACACACACTCAGGTAAACAGAGATGTTTGCTAACTCAAGCATGCCTTCACACAAACGTACACAAAACAGTGCTTCTATCGTGCTTTATTTAGAAAATTAGCTTTTATATTACCAGAAATGTGACATTACCAGAAATCATTCACCGGCAGCCACAGACATAACACACGACTCAAAACATTATAACAGCTAATAAATATATACAAATAAAGTAATACAGCGAGGACAAACTATTGGAAATGTGTTCATAAGGTTGGTCTTCTGTGCATTCTGAGATGCTGGAATATAATGGTGTAATTATTTTATAGTAAAAAAAAAGAAACTTATTGATGTCTCTAGGTGTAATACGAATTATTTCCAAATGAAAGAGAATATGAAAAAAAGATGAAAAGAAAGAAAGCCACTCCATTTTGTCATTTTACAGGTTAGAATGAATTCATCGTCTGCAGGTAACCCATCCTACTGTATAGGAGCAGTGAGCAGCTGCAGGGCCCAGGGACCAACTCCAGTTCTTCTTTCCACTGCCTTGCTCAGGGGCACAGGCAGTCTTTTTGATGGTGGGAGGAAACTGGAGCGCCCGGAGGAAACCCACACGTGAAGAAACAGGTCCTGCTATTACACAGTATAGTATTCACTCTATGCAGTATTTCATTAACGTTGAGCTAAAAATAAAATATTACAGTCTAAGACTAGATTCAGTCATAATCCTTCATCCTGGTTTAGAACATAAACCTGCAGTGCTGTCAGTTGAAGTAGGGAGCAGCAACGGGTCTTTAATGTGCAGGTCTTCTGTTCGCGTGAGAACGTTTGGTTCTTCTAGATACTGAAACAACACAACGGTCCAAAACATCGCACAGTAAATAAATAACATTTATGCACACACATTCACACAACTACACATGAGACAGAGACACTCTCACTCGCATGCACACACACACACACACACACACACACACACACACACACACACACACACACACACACTAAGGTTAGTGGAGTGGTATGTAATAGAGGCAAATGGGCTGATTTTTGGAGAAATGGCCTGAGAGAGAGAGAGAGCGCGAGAGAGAGAGAGAGAGAGAGAGAGAGAGAGAGAGAGAGAGAGAGAGAGAGAGAAAGAGAGGGCAATGTGCCACCCACCCATATTACCTATAAAGACAGATATTTGGACTCCTCTTCTTGCCTCTCGGGGGCTCAGATGTCTTTCAATAGCTGTATTTTCACTGGGACATGAAACACATATCGTCACTACATCCCTGCTGCTCCGCCAGACAGGGATGATGCTGAAACTAAGACCTGTGAGCTTAATTTGTCTTCTGTACAAATACTTAGTCTGTGGCCAAGTGGATGGAGGGGGTTGTCTTGTCGCTGACCACTCCTAGGTACAGCCCCAACAAGAACTAACATCTGTCTATTAACATCCACGTGTTCTTTAGTAGTGCAGCTGTGGAAGGCACCGAACCCCTGTGCCTTCTCACTTGTGG
This sequence comes from Lampris incognitus, assembly GCF_029633865.1. Taxonomy (NCBI): domain Eukaryota; kingdom Metazoa; phylum Chordata; class Actinopteri; order Lampriformes; family Lampridae; genus Lampris; species Lampris incognitus. The sequence goes on from NC_079211.1 coordinate 108,613,789, forward strand.
TTCTGCATTTTCTAACAGGGTGGCTGGTAGAAGAAGAAGAAGGAGAAGAAGGAGGAGGAGGAGGAGGAGGAGGAGGAGGAGGAGGAGGATGAGGAGGGGTTGATGCTAGATCCAACGGGGTGTAGGCACGGAAGTAGACGTGATTGGTTGTTGGTTAGGGTTAGGGCTTAAACTCTTTTTGAATTTCCATTGTTAGCAAGCGTTAACGTTAGCTATCGTTACAGTGCGATCTGGCAATGTTAAGGTCAGTTGTAAGCTAGCTAGCTAAATGTTTCAGTATGCATCGTTTGTTTCAAGTCTGTGTGCTTCAAGGTTCCGCGCTGTCTATTGGCCGAGGCAACAGCCAATCACGGCTACTTCCGTGCCTACACCCCATTGGATCTAGCATCAACCATGAGGAGGAGGAGGACAGGGATAAGGAGAAATAAAAGATGAAGAAGAAGAAGGAGGAGGAGGATGAGAAGGATAAGGAGAAATAGAAGAAGGAGGAAGAGGAGAAGGAGCAGGAGGAGGAGGAGGAGAAGGAGAAATAGAAGAAGTAGAAGAAGAAGAAGAAGAAGAAGAAGAAGAAGAGGAAGTAGAAGAAGAAGAAGATTTTTTTTAAATTCTGACTATTTAATAACGTACAGTGGGTTTATTTCATACTGTAAACCTGCGTCCTTCCATAAAGGCGAAGGGACTTCAGGTGTGTCTCCAGATCTCTTTTGTCTCAATGCACATGATGAGCAGAATGACGAAATGGCGCCTTGGCGATGATTATCATGAACTGTCCTCCTGACTCTTCTTTAAGCTGTGATCCTGCGACCTTCAATGTAGGCAAAGGGGCCCATGAAGTATGCAACCTTATTGGCCTGTCTTGCCTTCTCGATCTGGGGCCAGAGAAGTTGTCTCTCCATCAAGTCCTCCCGGGCCAGATCCTCTGCGAAACGCACTCCGGCCTCCTTACACACGGGACAGTCTTTAGTGCGTTTCCAAATCTCATCCCTCACATTGTGCATGGTGAACAAAATAATAATTTGGCGATGTTTGCTGTCTTCTCTCCTTCCGACACGATGCACCACATAAACTGCAACCTCCAACTTCGAATCCAAGTCAGGAGCAATGCTTTTCAGGAGCTGGGTTGTCTCTGCTCTGATGTTTTCCAACATTTTCTCCTTCCATCCTTTAATCCTCAGACACCACCTTCACTTGTATCTTTCTTGCTCCCTCGCCTTCATTTTTATCCCAGCATTCTCTTTCCGAAGCTGGTCGATATCATTTTCCATCACCTTGATGTTTCTTTTACATTTGGCGAGGTCTTCCGAGTTGACTTGCGTGATCTTCGCCAGGCTCGCTATCATGGTGCTGTTGCGTTTCAGCTGGTCCTTGATCTCCACCAACTGGTCATCCACTCTTGTACCTAAGGCTTTTATGACTTCCAAGATGGCTTTATTGGAGACATCACTTCCCTCTTCCTCTGACTTCTTTTTCTTTTCTCCGCGTTCTTTTGGCTGAGTATTTGGGGGAGTGTCTTGTTCCCAATCCCTCTTGCTGCTGTTAGCGTTCGGATCTACCTCCATGAAGTAGTCGTGTCCTTTGTTTTCAAGTAGATTGGGGGGAGCTGTAGAACTCGAGGGGCGAGTGGCACAGTGGGAACCTGCACACCCCTGGTACTCCATGGCATATGGTTGCCTAAAGGTTTGGGGGGGGGGGCTTTTAAACAAAAGGTTGCTGGTTAAAAGACTCTTACTGGATAAGGGAAGTGAACAAGCAGCGTGCTTACCTCCTTCATTAAATCCAGACTTAAAAACTCAGACTATTTCAGTATAGTCTCATGCTGTTATTACGGCAGGGTTGCTGAGATTAAGTTACACATTGACCTGATTTATAGTGTGGATGTGTGTGTTTCTGTGTGTGTGTGCTGTAGTACAATAGATATGTGTGTGTGTCCATGTGCATGTGTGTTCGTGTGTGTGCATGTGTGTGTTTTCTTTTTTAATGATGCGTGAGGACATTTTGAGCGGTCCTCCCTTCTTTAAGGGCCTATTTTAGGGTTAGTACTTGGGTTTAGAATTTCAGAACTAGGATTAGGCCTGCAGGTCTGATGGTGAAGGTTAGGGTTAGGGTCTAGGGAATTAATTGTCAATGTGCGTCCTCACAAGTATAGCTACTAAAAAAGGCGTGTGTGTTTGTGCGCGTGTGTGTGCGCGTGTGTGTGTTAAGCATGACTATGAGAGAAGGAGTGAATCATGGGGAGCTGTTATACTATGCTCCAGCACTGCAATAAAACCAGAGCGGTCATTCATCACACTAAACAGGACAGATTAGATGGTCAGTTCCCTAATGGACTCACAAGACTCCGGAGATCTGGTGTCCATTACAGTCAATACTGTTATTATCACAGGGCTGCAGGAGCTTGGAGTTTAAAGAACGAGGGCTTGTGACTAAAGGGCTGACAGTTAAAATTTCATGCACACTGTGAAAAGTATAAAGAGTGAGAAATAGTGAATGAGAAATGCTTCCCATGCCTCAGCAAATTTAAATCTGAGTGCCCTTGAGCAAAGCACTTCACCCTGGTTGCTTTGATAAGGCTGTTTGGAGGCCAATTACTACCACTGCTGCCTCTATTCATTAACACACCTTTCAACTACAGAGGGAAGTAACTTATGATAATGCAGCCCCAAATTTGAAGAAAAATAACAAATTTTACTGAATGAGAACCGTGAAAAACGTTCATCAAGCCCCCAAGCTCTCCTCTGCTAAATGTGTGACTCACAATAACCTAATGATCATTCCTACAACTGGGGGTGGTGAAATGTGTAATGAAGCATCTAATAATCTACAGAACCAAACTTCTAATGTTGTCAAAAGTGTGACCACACATTGTTCAAAGCGAAGGTCTGCGAAATTGTCAAAATTGTCAACTGATAATACAAGGTGTCTAATTCCAGTTACTAGTTCATCTGTTGGTAGCTAGATAGTTCTGCCCACTACTGATCACTTCAACAATACGCTTAAATTTTGTTTCATTAATATCAGATCGGCGTCACGGTGGCGCAGTTTGTTAGTGCGGTTGCCTCACAGCAAGAAGGTCCTGGGTTTGAGTCCTGAGGTAGTCCAACCTTGGGGGTTGTCCCGGGTCTTCCTCTGTGTGGAGTTTGCATGTTCTCCCCGTGTCTGCATGGGTTTCCTCCGGGTACTCCACTTTCCTCCCACAGCCCAAAGACATGTAGGTCAGGTGAATCGGCCACACCACAAATTGTCCCTAGGTGTGAGTGTGTGTGTGTGTGTGTGTGTGTGTGTGAGAGTGTGTGTGTGTTGACCCTGTGATAGACTGGTGGCCTGTATGGGTTGTCTCTGCGCCTGCCGCCCAAGGACTGCTGGGATAGGCTCCAGCATCCCGCGACCCCGGTTGGGATTAGCAGGATTAGCGGCTTGGATAATGGATTGATGGATGGAAACATCAGATCACTGTCTACCAAAGCCTTGCTAATAAATGATCTGATTCTTGAACATACTTTTGATATGACTGGGTTATGTGAAACATGGTTGAAACCAAATGTTTTCCTTCCCTTAAATGAAGCTTCCCCACCTGACTATATTTATGCCCATGTAACTCGGGCAAATAAACAAGGTGGGCGTGTCGACTCAATATCTAAGTCTGTTTTCAATTTAACTTCTAAACTTGAATCTAAATTTCAATGTGTTGAGGCTCTTTTTCTGAGTCCATCTCCCGCAGCCATGAATACACACTGCTCAGTCCACATTGTGATACTCTATCGACGTCCTGGCCTTTTACTCACTCTGATGAGATTCTAATTCTTGGTGATTTCAATATTCATCTGAATAAGCCTGCTGATCCTCTAAGTAAAGCCTTTCTGGTGCTTGTTGATACTTTTGGGTTCGCTCAGTTTGTTCAACAGTCGATTGCAGTGGTAACACCCTTGATTTGGTGTTATCTAAAGGGATAGCTGTTTCTGATCTGAGTGTCTTGTCAGCCACACCTGCTGTCTCAGATCATTTTCTCATCAAATTTTAAGCATCATTGGCCTGTCCTTTCAATGTCGGCACAGCTGTAATTGCCACTCACCACATTGCTCCATCCACTGTAGCTGCATTTGGCCAGCAGCTGCCTGAAGTCTTGGCTCCTTTCACCGTGGAGACAGACTCTGTTGAAAAGCTCACTATAAACTTAAATGTGGCCTTCTCTAGTTTACTTGATTCAGTTGCACCTCTCACTACCAGAGCTAGGCAACTGCACCCTGGTTTAACGACAAGAAATGTGCACTTAAGCGGACCTGCAGGAGACTGGAATGTAAATGGCAAATCAAAATTGGACATTTTTTACCCATGAGTGTTTACTGACATACAAGTGTGCTTTATCTGATGCGAAAGTAACATATCTCTCTTGCTTAATCGATATTCATAAGTGTAATCTCAGATTTCTCTTTGACACTGTAGCCAAATTTATTAAAAAGCAGCAGTCTATTAGCTGCTCACCATTCACGGCCCCTCAAGTTTCTAGACTTTTTCTGCAATAAGGTTGATGAGATCATATACAAAATTAGTTCTTCAAGTCCAGGTATTCCCGCAGATCCTGTCTTACTAAATTCATCTTTAAACAATGAGTTACTGATAGTCCCTGTTATTACAGCTTTTGAGACTATGTCTCTTGATACTTTGACTAAGCTCATGTCAGCTTCTAAACAAATGACTTGCCTACTTGACCCTTTAACAGCTAAACTTTTTAAAGACCTCTGGTCTTTCCTGGGACCTACAATATATAGGATATTGTTATTGTTAATTTATCCCTTACAACTGGCACTGTTCCCAGCAGTTTTAAGACAGCTATGATCAAACCTCTAAGAAACCACACTTCAAATCTGGGTCTCTTAGTAACTATCGACCAGTCTCTAATCTTCCATTCTTCTCTAAAGTACTAGAGAGTTGTGTATCAACAATTTTCCACCCATATAGAAGAAAGCTATCTATATTAACCGTTTCAATCGGCTTTCAGGGTCCATCATTCACTGAAACTGCCCTGATCAGAGTGGTGAATGACCTTCTACTTGCTACAGACTCTGATTCCACCTCTGTGCTTCTACTACTGGACCTCAGTGCAGCCTTTGACACCATTGATCACTGTATACTGTTTGACAGGGTAAATTGTAATTTTGGTGTCTCTGGCTTAGCTCTCTCTTGGCTTAAGTCCTATTTATCTGGAAGAACACAGTGTGTCTGCTATAATGATCCATCCATCCATTATCCGAACTGCATATCCTGCTCTCAGGGTCGCAGGGATGCTGGAGCCTATCCCAGCAGTCATTGGGCAGCAGGCGGGGAGACACCCTGGACCGGCAACCAGGCCATCACATAGGGCCGACACACACACAAACACATTCATACCTAGGGGCGATTTAGTATGGCTGATTCACCTGACCTACATGTTTTTGGACTGTGGGAGGAAACCGGAGCACCCGGAGGAAATCCATGTAGACACAGGGAGAACATGCAAACTCCACACAGAAGAAAACCTGAGATGACCCCCCCAACCTTGGGGGGGTTAGAAACCAGAACCTTCCTGCTGTGAGGCGACAGCGCTAACCACTGCGCCACCGTGCTGCCCTGCTATAATGATATTATATCGAAATTCTCTGACATTAAATATGGCGTACCTCAGGGTTTGGTTCTTGGCTGTTTACTTTTCTCTCTCTTGGCCAAATTATACGCAGTTATTGAATAAATTTCCATATCTATGCAGATGATACTTAGCTGTATGTGCCTATAAGGGCTGATGATCGTACTCAGATGACTAATTTACGGGCCTGCTTGGATGCTGTGAAAAATTGGATGTCACTAAATTTCCTGCTTTTAAATTCAGATAAAACTGAGATGCTGGTCATTGGCCCTGCTAGACACAGACACCAATTTGATCAAGTAATGATAACAATCAACAACTCTGTGATTTCACAATGTGAGGCAGCCAAAAATCTTGGCGTTATGTTTGATCCCAGCCTTTCCTTTAATAAGCACATTAAATAAATCACCAAGACTGCCTTTATTCACTAACAGAACACAGCTAAAATTGTGTCTTTACTGTCTATGGTTGACGCAGAGACTCTAATAGATGCACTTGTTTCATCCTGACATGATTACTGAAATGTTGTTTTCAGGTCTGCCACATTCTAGTTTCAAAAATCTTCAGATGGTTCAGAATGCGGCAGCTAGAATCCTAACTAAAACTAGAAAATGTGACCATGTTACACCAATTTTTGCCTCCCTTAATTGGCTTCCTATTCATGTTAGATCAGATTTCAAGGTGCTCCTGGTGACTTATAAAATCCTAAATGGGCTTGCCTCATCATACCTGTCTACTACTACTACTTTCGGCTGCTCCCGTTAGTGGTCACCACAGCGGATCATCCATTTCCATTTCTTCCTGTCTTCTGCATCTTCCTCTGTCACACCAGCCACCTGCATGTCCTCCCTCACCACATCCATAAACCTCCTCTTTGGCCTTCCTCTTTTCCTCTTCCCTGGCAGCTCCATATTCAGCATCCTTCTCCCAATATACCCAGCATCTCTCCTCCACATGTGTCCAAGCCATCTCAATCTTGCCAGATGCCACCGGAAGGAGATCAGATCATACCTGTCTGATCTCCTTAAACCGTACATTCTATCTCGAGTTCTCCACTCTCAAAATGCAGGGCTCCTGTGTGTACCCAAAGTTAAAAAGAAGTCAGCTGGTGGCAGGGCCTTTTCCTATCGGTCCCCGTTCTTGTGGAATAAACTGCCTGCTGCCATCAGACAGAGTCTTCCGAGTCCTTTAAATCCAAACTTAAAATTCATCTTTTTGTCTTAACCTACAATTAGTTGCCTTGTACGGCATGGCGGTTTCTGTCTCAATTAATTTAACAAGCACTGTTCTGCCGACGAGATTATAGAGTATAGATTACAGAGTATAGATTATGACTATTGCAACTGTTCTTCTTCTCTCACATGTCTTTTCTCTCTCTCTCTGAATGTCTTCTCCTTTCTCTTCTCCTGTGTATGTGAATGGTGTGATGTGAGTCTCCCCTGTATGCATATGTAGTCTGTCCTCCTGTCAGGTCTCCATGGTGATGGTGGTGACATGGCTCGGGTCTTGGGCTGTTTCGGTGGCATCTGGACACTGCTTGGCATCCTCCTAATCATATTCTTCATATATCTTATAATTCTGTTTATCCTCTTTCAGTGTTGCATCGTGAAACCCAGCCACTAAGGATGCACAAGCCAGTGCATCCTTAGTGCCGGTCCCAAGCCCGGACAAATGGGGAGGGTTGCGTCAGGAAGGGCATCCGGCGTAAAATCTTTGCCAAATCAAATATGCGGATCATAAATAAGACTTGCATACCGGATCGGTCGATGCCCGGGTTACCAACGACCGCCACCGGTACTGTTAACCAGCAGGGTGTCGGTGGAAACTATGCTACTGTTGGGCGAAGGAGAAGGAGAGGGGGAAAGCATGTCCAGAGGCAGCTAGAGAGGAGGAAGGGTAGGCATGTGGAGGTGAGAGTTGGAACTTTGAATGTTGGCACTATGACTGGTAAAGGGAGAGAGCTGGCTGACATGATGGAAAGAAGAAAGGTAGGCATACTGTGTGTGCAAGAGACCAGGTGGAAGGGAAGTAAGGCCAGGAGTATCGGAGGTGGCTTCAAACTCTTCTACCATGGTGTGAATGGGAGGAGTAATGGGGTAGGGGTAATTCTGAAGGAAGAGTATGTCAAGAGCGTGTTGGAGGTGAAGAGAGTGTCAGACAGAGTGATGAGTATGAAGCTGGAAATTGAAGGTTTATTGCTGAATGTTATCAGCGCATATGCCCCGCAAGTTGGGTGTGAGATGGATGAAAAAGAAGAATTCTGGAGTGAGTTGGATGACATGGTGGAGAGGGTACCCAAGGAGGAGAGAGTGGTGATTGGAGCGGACTTCAATGGACATGTTGGTGAAGGGAACAGAGGTGATGAGGAGGTGATGGGAAGGTATGGAGTCAAGAAGAGAAATGTGGAAGGACGGATGGTGGTGGATTTTGCGAAAAGGATGGAAATGGCTGTGGTGAATACATATTTCAAGAAGAGGGAGGAACACAGGGTGACATACAAGAGTGGAGGAAAGTGCACACAGGTGGACTTTATCTTATGTAGAAGGCGCCAATTAAAAGGGATTGGAGACTGCAAGGTGGTGACAGGGGAGAACGTAGCTAGGCAGCATCGGATGGTGGTCTGTAGGATGACTTTGGAGACCAAGAAGAGGAAGCGAGTGAAGACACAGCCGAAGATCAAATGGTGGAAGTTGAAGAAGGAAGACTGTTGTGTGGAGTTCAGGCAGGAGTTAAGACAGGCACTGGGTGGTAGTGAAGAGTTGCCAGATGGCTGGACAACCACTGCAGAAATAGTGAGGGAGACAGCTAGGAAGGTACTTGGTGTGTCATCAGGACAGAGGAAGGAAGACAAGGAGACTTGGTGGTGGAATGAGGAAGTACAGCAAGTTATACAGAGGAAAAGGTTGGCAAAGAAGAAGTGGGATAGTAAGAGAGATGACGAAAGTAGACAGGAGTACAAGGAGATGCAGCGTAAAGCAAAGAGAGAGGTGGCAAAGGCAAAGGAAAAGGCGTATGGTGAGTTGTATGACAGATTAGACACTAAGGAAGGAGAAAAGGACTTGTACCGATTGGCTAGACAGAGGGACCAAGCTGCAAAGGATGTGCAGTAAGTTAGGGCGATCAAGGATAGAGATGGAAATGTGCTGACAAGCGAGGGGAGTGTGCTAAGAAGGTGGAAGGAATACTTTGAGGGGCTGATGAATGAAGAAAATGAGAGAGAGAGAAGGTTGGATGATGTAGGGATAGTGAATCAGGAAGTTCAGCGGATTAGCAAGGAGGAAGTGAGGGCAGCTATGAAGAGGATGAAGAGTGGAAAGGCAGTTGGCCCTGATGACATACCTGTGGAGGCATGGAGATGTTTAGGAGAGATGGCAGTGGAGTTTTTAACTAGATTGTTTAACACAATCCTGGAAAGTGAGAGGATGCCTGAGGAGTGGAGAAGAAGCATACTGGTACCGATTTTCAAGAACAAGGGCAATGTGCAGAACTGTAACAACTACAGAGGTATAAAGTTGATCAGCCACAGCATGAAGATTTGGGAAAGAGTAATAGAAGCTAGGTTAAGAGGAGAGGTGATGATCAGCGAGCAGCAGTATGGGTTCATGCCACGAAAGAGCACCACAGGTGCGATGTTTGCTTTGAGAATGTTGATTGAGAAGTATAGAGAAGGCCAGAAAGAGTTGCATTGTGTCTTTGTAGATTTAGAGAAAGCTTATGACAGAGTGCCGAGAGAGGAGGTGTGGTATTGTATGAGGAAGTCAGGAGTTGCAGAGAAGTATGTAGGAGTGGTGCAGGATACGTATGAGGGCAGTGTGACAGTGGTGAGGTGTGCGGTTGGAATGACAGATGGGTTCAAGGTGGAGGTGGGATTACATCAAGGATCGGCTCTGAGCCCTTTCTTGTTTGCAATGGTGATGGACAGGTTGACGGACAAGATCAGGCAGGAGTCTCCATGGACGATGATGTTCGCGGATGACATTGTGATCTGTAGTGAGAGTAGGGTGCAGGTTGAGGAGAGCCTGGAGAGGTGGAGGTATGCACTGGAGAGAAGAGGAATGAAAGTCAGTAGGAGCAAGACAGAATACCTATGCGTGAATGAGAGAGAGGACAGTGGAATGGTCAGGATGCAAGGAGTGGAGGTGACAAAGGCATTTGAGTTTAAATACTTGGGGTCAACTGTCCAAAGTAACGGGGAGTGCAGTAGAGAGGTGAAAAAGAGAGTGCATGCAGGTTGGAGTGGGTGGAGAAGTGTGTCGGGAGTGATTTGCGACAGAAGGGCACCAGCAAGAGTTAAAGGGAAAGTTTACAAGATGGTTGTGAGACCAGTTATGTTATATGGTTTGGAGACAGTGGCACTGACGAAAAGACAGGAGGCAGAGCTGGAGGTGGCAGAGTTGAAGATGCTAAGATTTTCACTGGGAGTAACGAAGAAGGAAAGGATTAGGAACGATTATATTAGAGGGACCGCTCAGGTTGGACAGTTTGGAGACAAAGCAAGAGAGGCAAGATTGAGATGGCTTGGACATGTGTGGAGGAGAGATGCTGAGTATATTGGGAGAAGGATGCTGAATATGGAGCTGCCAGGGAAGAGGAGAAGAGGAAGGCCAAAGAGGAGGTTTATGGATGTGGTGAGGGAAGACATGCAGGTGGCTGGTGTGACAGAGGAAGACGCAGAAGACAGGAAGAAATGGAAACGGATGATCCGCTGTGGCGACCCCTAATGGGAGCAGCCGGAAGTAGTAGTAGTAGTAGTAGTAGTAGTAGTAGTAGTGTTGTATCGTGTAAATTGCGTAAACACAACATCCATTGCACGTCTGTCCATCTTGGGAGCGAGATCCCTCCTCCGTTTCTCTCCCTGACGTTTCTTCCTGTTTTTTCACCCTGTTAAAGTTTTTTTTTCTTTTTAGGGAATTGTTCCTTATCCGATGTGAGGGTCTCAGGATAGGATGCAGTATTTCTATAAAGCCCCCTTAGGCAAAGTTGTAATGTGTTATGTTGGGCTATACAGATAAGTTTGACTTGACTTATACAGGAATGCAAGCATTTCCTTACTGGTGACATTGAAATTCAAAGAATGTGTTGTCCATTATTAAATATTCACAAACAGATCTTATGTTCTCATATGAATGGAGCCCTCATCCCATCTGCTCTCTCTCTCTCTCTCTCTCTCTCTCTCTGAAATTGAATATTTACATGGATTAATAAATAGGTAATAGTATTTATGTGTCTTATGGAGAGAAATGAAGGTGACCAGGTATAATGATGGGAAGCATGGAGGAGTTGCAGCGCTGTTGGTGAGGAAGGTGTCAGTGTTGCTATATATTTAACATCACATCTTCCTGTTGATCTAAATTCTGTTTCAGTCCGGTCTCAGAAAATCGCGTTACTTGCTGTCATCTCCCCCAGAGCGTCAGGGAAAATGAGCCAAAGTGTGTTGACTCAACGGGGACAGGAAGACTTGATTGCACAGTGTGGTCTCCCTTAATTCATTTATCATTGTAATTCTGTTTTTTATAGTGAGTCATACATTCGGTTATTCATTCATTTCCTGCTTCCGTTCATGGTGTGTGTGTGTGTGTGTGTGTGTGTGTGTGTGTGTGTGTGTGTGTGTGTGTGCGCGCGCGCGCGCGCGCGCGCGTGCGGAGACAGAGTATGCGCAGCATATTCTCCAAAATGGAAAAACACCAAAAACAATCCCAAAATTGGTCTTTTTGACAAAGAAAAGATAATAAAGTCATCATTACTCTTCTTCTGGAATATGTGATATTGTTTTAGCTTGAAACCGCACACACACACACACACACACACACACACACACACACACACACACACACACAGAAACTGCACTTGCACAGATCACCCCATTTCCAAACCGCACGCGCATACGCACACGCGCGCGCACAGAATGTACCCCTGTATGCACGTGTACACACGTGCACAAACGCATACACACATCGACTCTGTGCATAACTGTAGTCCACTGACTTCCGGTTTCTACTGCAGTGGTCATACCAGTTTCCTGTTTGTTGGCGCGTGCTATTGACAATGGCGACAGAGAGCTTGGTCGGGTCGAGGCGCCGAGCTCGGGCGTGCACCGGCGGGCCGGTGGTGACGATGTGGTGCTCAACCCCATGTTTGGTCGTAGATGACGAGAATGTGGGCTGAGTGAGGTCAGGGAACTCGGAGAGAAGATGGAGAAACACGTCCTCATTGGAGAGCACGCTGGACAGCCTGACGGAGCCTGTATCGCTGAGTGCACACGCGTGTGAAGCGAAGGTGACGGCGTCAATCAGGCGTCGATTCCTGACGTCCACCAGCAGCCCATGAGCACAAAGAAAATCTGCACCGAGAAGGGGAAATGCCACGTCGGCGGTGACAAAATCCCAGCTGAACCGCTGTCCATTAAAACACATGTCAATGTGCCTCGTGCCGTACGTACGGTTAGAGCTGCCGTTAGCAGCTTCCATGGGAGGGCCGTGAGCGCCCGACAGGGCGTCCACACTCGATGCAGGTACGACACTCCTCTGCGCCCCAGTGTCGCATAGGAAACGCCGCCCCGAGATGGAGTCTCGCAGGAAAAGTAGCCTGTTGTCCTCCACGCCGACGCCCATGGCCACTAGTGAGCGCCGGCCTTGGCGTTTCCCGACGAGCTGACATTGCACAGGGAGGTGCACTTTTTCGCCTTGGCCCCGAACTTTGCATGGTAAAAGCACAGGCCGGGCTCCTGTCGCCGACCGGGGGTTGCCGCGGCGACCACCATGGAGTCGCCAGGTGGTGGCGTGTGGGGGTGGGCAGGGGTGAGCGCGGACGCGCAGTGCTGCTGTTGACTGGCCAGGAAGAACTTGTCAGCTTCTTCAGCTAGTTTGCGGCAATCGGTAATGCTGGTGTTAGCCAAAGCGGCCCGCACCTGAGCAGGCAGTTGTCGCAGAAACAGTTGGACAAAGAGGAAATCAGGTGTGTGCGCCGGTCCCAGAAGATTCAGCATTTTGTCCATGAGCTCGGATGGCTTGCTGTCACCCAAGCCTTGCAGAGAAAAGAGACGGTGGGCCCTCTCGGCGTCGGAAAGTTCAAAAATCTTCAAGAGGTGATCTTTGAGCCCCTTGTATTTGTCTGCCGCCGGAGGATTTGTAAGGAGACTCACCACTCCAGTTGCAGTCGAACACCCGAGCGCCGATACCACGTAGTAGTATTTGGTAGCATCATCCGTTATTTTGCGGATAGCAAACTGCGCTTCCGCCTGAGCGAACCATGTCGTTGCTGATGACTCCCAGAACTCTGGCAATTTGAGAGAAACCGCGTTGATTTCGTCAACCATGTTCGTTCGAAAGATTGTCTCTGATAACTACCAAGAGACAAACATCGGGGTCACCAGTGTAGAGGAGCTCAAGCAGGAGTCGTGACAACTTTCTCTTTCGGCTACACAACGTGCATCATTTATTCCTTCCACCATTACAACAACAACAAAAAACCCGCGCAGCTGAAGTGTGTCACTGTAAACCCAAACCGAGGAAACAGCAGCTGTAAACTAACGTTCCTACTAGCTCAATAAGGGGGATTATGTAGCCCCATAACCACTACAATGGCATATTTTTCGCGATGCCTGCAAGATTTACCATGGTTAAATGTCAACCACATGCACACAACTGTCGACAAACTTTCACCTGCACTTTCCAGCAAACGGGTGAAACGTTTCAAGTTGTACATATCAAGTTACGTCCACAATTCTGTCCATCCGTCCTCTTACCCTCATAATTGTGGACATAACTTGATATGTACAACTTGAAACTTTGTCGACAATTCTGTGCATGTCGCTGACATTTATCCGTGGTAAATCTTGCAGGCATCGCGAAAAAATATGCCATTGTCAACAGCGCACGCCAGCAAACAGGAAACCGGTATGACCGCTACAGTAGGAACCGGAAGTCAGTGGCCTACAGTTATGCACAGAGCCGATCCATTCCTCCCTTTCAAGCAATCGCTTTCACTTCCAATTTCATCCTCCTCCTCTCACATTAGCAGACGCTACCAACACACAAAAATGACAGAAATACGCCCATTGTTGCTTCCTGTACATAGATGTCTTTATTTACTTGGAGTCCATAATTCCTTTTCAAATTCAGTAACAGAAGGAAAAAAAACAATACAGTGAAAAAAAATATATGACAGAATTCAGAATCGGCCATCTTAAGAACAAAACAAAACAAAATCATCAACAACAGATTCATTATGTGAGTCAGATTGATTTAAAGCATGCCTTAACATTTTAAAGTTTAGTCTGTAGCTGTTTGTTTACCAAGCACTTAACGGTTAAATTATTTCTTAATTCATCCCCCCTGCATATTTGTCACCGCTGTGATCTTACGGTCCCATTAGCGATGCTGTCAGTACTGCAAAAGTCCTCGTTTAGCCATGCGTCAAAACGCGCACTCTTTCCACCACTGCATGTGAAGTACTCGGTGAGGAAACACAGCAGACGTAAGCTTGACAATGTTAGTGTATACCTCAAAAGATGGTGGTTGTCATGGGGACAGTCAGACAGATATTGAGGGGAACCAGCGAGGAAAAGAAAGCCGAGGCGCTACTGTTAGAATACACGTCCCTATGTTGTGCTGGTTGTCGCAAAAAAAAAAAACATCCCTATACGCTCTCATCCTGCATCAACCCTGCCATTATGACCCTTTTGTATTTTCAAACTTCGTGAAAAAACAACACAGGCCTGCCACTCTCTAAATTCTCCTAAAATTGCATATATTTGCGTTTAAAATGAGCTTTAGATCAATTGCACAAACTATACGTATATATGATAAGAACAACCTGAAACGACAATGAGCGGTCAAAATGACCGCTTTGTAATTTGCGCGTGATCGTGATCGTCATGTCACTATTTATGACGTCACTATTTTGGTCGCATAATTTCCCTCGTGAAGTTCATTGCTCTGTCCAAGAAAAAAAAAAACTAGCGTCCTCCAGTGCAGAAAGTCTAAACTTGATTTTTGATTATTTCCAACATGTCTGGTTACAGACGCCGCTACAGACGCACCATGACTACCACCGAGGCGTTGCAGTATTTACAGGCGTTGGACAGCGGCCATTTTAAATTGTTTGAAAAACAGTATTAAAGTTGTTAAAACGTTAATTTTGGTGTCAGTTAGTTTCGTAACAGACATACTAACATATGTAATACATTAATATCTCAACTGGGTACTTATATTGACAGAATATTGAGTTTAAAAACCGTAGCGGTCAAAATAACTGCCCACGATCGTTTAGTAGTTTTTAAGTTCCGGTTGTCGTTTGGGACTGTTTCAATATTTATTTTCAGTTATTATTTTTTTTACATTTCACGTTTTGCAGGCCTTATTACATTTGTTAGATTAACAATATGTGTTTTCCGTTTTGTTTTTCAGGTATTTTCACTTTTTCAGTTCTGCTATTCAAGTTCGACCATGTCTCTCTGAAGTTTAAATTGTTTAAAAATAGTAATATAGTTGTTAAAATGTTAATTTTGCTGTCAGTCGTTTCCTAACAGACATACTAACATATGCAATGCATTAATATCTCCACTGGGTATTTATCTTGACAGAATATAGCGTTTAAAAACCGGCGGCCATTTTGACCGCCTGTGGCCGTTTTAGGTAGGAGTGAAATCCCGGTCATTCTAGTGTTAAGAGAAAACAAGTAATTTTCGATCATGACAACCAAATTTACATTACTACAAAATCACTGCCACCCAAAGCTAACGGGTGTCTTGGAAGAGACCTTATGGCACCTTGGGACTTTGTGCAGCTGAAAAGAGAGCAACATTTGATTTTTATGAATAGTTCCTCTTGAGGGATACAGACCAATTGGAACATGAGTCGGAAAGTAAAATCCAAAAAGTTTGTCTTCAACAAAAGCTCAATCTAAAGTTTTCCTATGGCCTCAGAGTCCAGCGGGAACATTGTCAATAACACGCTATTCAACTCCACGAGTGATTTCTGGAAGCGCCAAATCCTGTGAAACATTATTTTCAGGTCGAAGGTATTTTCAGTTTTGTTCCTTAAAAAAAAACAAGCTGCACAGCCTTTCTAAGGGGGGTGATGGTGAGGTGGAGGGGACGTTGTACTGAAAGGACAGCATGGATATATCTCGGGCAGGATTCAGCCTTCAGCCAGTGGACGCAGGCATGCGCATCCAGCAGCAGAGGACTTAACCATTCAATTATCTTTTTGGCACACGCTTTTCTCTAGGAGAGCAGGAAACGCCAGCCAAGGCTCAAGTGCGTGATGCTACAAAGAGTGCTGTAATGCAACACACAATGTGTTTACAAGTGCAGCAAAATGCCGATTTTAGCCCGATTAGATCGTGTTCGGGACGAGACGTGACCTTGTAAACAGCTTTTTAAGCGTATTTCAATTAAACGTGTGACGTAATTGGTTACTACCCTGGTTGTTTAAAGCGTCTGTTCGGGCATGAATACCCTAATTGTAACATCCCTCTCACTTGGAGTTATTTTGCGACAGCTTTCTACACTTGCTGCCATCTGACACGTGGCGACAGATGGATGGACAGCATACATCTGGTGTTGGCAGAATTTACATGACAAATCTGAGGCACAAAAGAGCATTTGTCAGCATTTTGCTCTCGAAATTAAAGCCACTGTCAGGCTTAATACTCAGTCAAGCTGTGGCGTTTAAAAAGAGGAAAGACACTTGCGTTTGGGGCCATGCTACTTGAGGTGCATTTAACATGAAGGTTATTTGGACTATGCTATGGTGCATGTAAGGTGGACTATGAAAGGAAACCTTTTTTCTCTTTTTACAAAACTCAGCGGCTTATTCAAACTACCGTAAATGGAGTCAGTGAGGTTTTAGAAGTAGGTTTTTAAGTTACTTAACACCCCCTCCTCTGTGTGAATGGAAGGGAGTCATTTATTGAGTTATCTGCTCATATAGCCTACCGCAATCGGCTCTGTGCATAACTGTAGTCCACTGACTACCGGTTTCTACTGCAGTGGTCATACCAGTTTCCTGTTTGTTAGCGCGTGCTGTTGACAATGGCATAATTTTCGCGATGCCTGCAAGATTTACCATGGATAAATGTGGACGACATGCACACAACTGTCGACAAACTGTCACCTGCACCTACCAGCAAACGGGTGAAACGGTTCAAGTTGTACATGTCAAGTTACTTCTACAGTTATGAGGATGAGCGGATGGACGGACGGAATTGTGGGCGTAACTTGAAACGTTTCACCCATTTGCTGGTAGGTGCAGGTGAAAGTTTGTCGACAGTTGTGTGCATGTGGTTGACATTAATCCATGGTAAATCTTGCAGGCATCGCGAAAAATATGCCATTGTCAATAGCGCACGCCAACAGGAAACTGGTATGACCGCTGCAGTAGAAACCGGAAGTCAGTGGACTACAGTTATGCACAGAGTCGATTACTGATCACAGCTCATGTAACACGGCTCATCATCGTCATCTCCAGATTTGCCTTGTCTAAGCTTAACCCACTTTTCATCCGTTTGGTCAGGGAATAGCCAAGTGTTAACTGAACCGAATAATTGTCATGACAGCACCCATGTGTGGCTATGATGACATAGATTTATAGTAAAAAGGTTGTGACCCTTTCACGTTCAGACTTCGCATTTTGGGGTGGTGGGATAAAATGAGCAGCAGCAGTCAGAAAACAAATCAAAGAAAAACAATTGGGATATTCGACAGAGAGCAGACTGTCAGATCTCGGGCTACGGGTCTTCTAATGGCCTCCAAACAGAACCACACTTGGACAATGACAACAGCAATAAGACCAACTGAAGGGGTGTGTATCTATCAGACAGCTCTTCTATCAACTAGCGGCACCCAACATCCGCTGTGTGGAGGAAGTGCTACACTTAAAAGATCCCTGTTGCTACTGAGGATGACTTAAATCCCATGAAATAAAAATATATATATTTTTTATCCGTGTTACCTCTTTTGATCTGCACTTAGTTTACATCTACTTAACACTAGGCTCTAGAAATTCACAAAACAAATCTTGTCTATTTGTGTTTATAAGAATAATGTTTTTCTCTTCTTGACAAATATACCCCCCCCCGCCCCCGAAAGGTCATCCTGCATGTGTAGGCATACAGCAAAAAAGCCCAGTGAATGTGATGCTTTCCACCACCGTAATGAAACTGGTCAATAGCATATCGACGTCCACGCGCTTCTAAAAATGTCCGGCCATTATTGGCTGTTTATCAGATCAATCAAAATCCCACCGGGCAGGCCTGTTTCATTCCAATATATATCACACCGTGGAAGTTGCCTGTGCTCTAAAGGCCGTTTCATGGGACCTTTAAACTCTCGTTCTTCTGCAAAAAGATGAAGAGTGTTCATCTTTCAGCGCTGGTTAAATGCAGCATTAAAAACTTGCTTTGCTTTGATGGCTGTTGGGGCCCTGTGCAGAGGTAGCCGGTCTGTCTCCCCGCCCACCTCATGAACACCGGCTGCATCCACCACAGTTGTTCCGAACAATTTTGTTATCTACCCCCCCCGCCCTCTTTAAGCCATTAGAATATAAAGGCAATGGTCTGGTAACCAATTGGGTAAGAGATAGCGGTGTTTTGTGGCACGATATACCTACTGAATTGTCTCTGCTGAATGGGGACCCTTATCTTGCCCTGCTAGTTCACGAGGACATATTGCAAAGACAGGAAGTAGTATGTGGACGAGGGCAAAGTCCTTTGTGGACACACGTCCTAAAATAAATGTACTGCCAATAACAAATCTACAACAGAATTTAAACTGCCAGTTAAAAGGTAACCAGTTTCTTCAAACGCTTAGAAAAACCCATGTCATCGACTCTGTGCATAACTGTAGTCCACTGACTTCCGGTTTCTACTGCAGCGGCCATACCAGTTTCCTGTCTGTTAGCGTGTGCTGTTGACAATGGCATATTTTTCGCGATGCCTGCAAGATTTACCATGGACAAATGTCACAGGCCAACAAACAGGAAACTGGTCTGACCACTGCAGTAGAAACTCATCCGGGGAGTCCCAGCAACCCTCGAGGTGGTTCCAGGAGGTTCTTCAGAAAAAATTGTTGTCATTCAGTTCAGTAGAAATGATCTCACTTCTAGGCTGGATAAGAACGACTTTTCTTATCCAGTCTGTTTTCCATTACCGTATTTTAAATTCTCCCAACCACATTCACTATTAAATACCAAACCGGCAACTATGAAACCTTTCCGTTTGCTGGTTCATGGTACAAACGGGGGTCCATGGCCTAAGCTGTGTCTCTATGAGCTTGTGACATATATATATAACACATAACTCTTGTGCCAACTGTTCCACACATGTTTTGACAGCAAAGGGGGGGGGGGCAACGTTTAAACTTTAATTTTTTCCTGAAAAATTCTCTTAAGGATGGAGCCAAAGTAAAGGATGGAGATTTCAGCATTTGCTACATCTGTGTACTCAGTCTCTGGTGCTGAAAAAAAATATATGCTCAAATGCCCCAAAATGACTTCAGCCCTGTTTTGTGGTAAAACTCACAGTACTTAGTGGGCAAGAGTCACAAGGTTCTTCACAGCAGAACTAAGCTTATTTAAGGACATCACACCCCCATTTAACTTCAACTGTTCCCGTGTTAAGTACACCAGCTATCTCAGCTGTGGCAAGGTACTAATGTGTATACTGGATAATTAGATTAAATATGGCCATTGCCCTCAGTGAAAATAATGTCTATTGCTTTGGTGAACTTCATCCACCCGACCCACGCAGAGTCAACTTATAGGTCACACAGCTCCCAGACCTAACCCAGCTTCCCATCTTCTCTTTCAAGCCAGGATTTCTGAATTATTAACCCTTCATAGCCCACGCATTATGATTTTACTGTGTGCAATGCACCACGGCAAAACACCAGACCTTCTTTGTCTGTGTTGAACCAGTTTGTGGTTTTGGACGTCTTTGGTCCGTGAGGTTTTGCTCTTGGACTTGCCCGGCGGTCAGCGGGCTGACCTGTGTCTGGGGGTTGGAGTTGTCTGGGATGCTGGAATGTTCCTTCAGTGCTTTGTCAAAGTTCATCAGTTGATCTCGTCCGACTCTCAAGCATCATTGAGTTTTATGTAGGCCGCACTGCCTTCACTTCTTTTTGTACATCTTATTACAAAGGAAAAAAAAAAGATTTCTACCCTGTAGAAAGACAACAACTCAGATTTAATCCAACTAACCGAAAGAATTACCTTTAGAAAATCAATCAATCAAGCCATCAATCAATCAAACCAATAAACAAATAAACAAAAATAAGATCAGGTTCACATGGTGGCAGTAAATAATATCATATAGCATATTTGCACTTTAAAATGTACAAAACATCACCATGTCGTCGGTTAGTGACCTGTAATCGTATTCACAAGCACTCTGAAGCATGTTTATTTATTTACAACATACGGTGTACTCTGAAACAGTTACACATTTATAAATAAATATTGCGGTTTTTACAATCTTACAGCTTTCTTGTTTGTATTGTCAATTCGTCACGACTCGTCACCTGAGCTAAAACGAAGGTGAGGCACCCGCTTCCCTCTCTTCCCTCTCTTCCTTCCTTTCCCTCTCTTCCGCTTCCTTCTCTTCCCTCTCTTCCTCTTCCCTCTCTTCCTTCCTTTCCCTCACTTCCCTCTCTTCCGCTTCCTTCTCTTCCCTAGCTTCCCTCTCTTCCTCTTCCCATCCTCTCATTTCTTCTTCTGACTAGTTGCTATCCTTCACCAGTGCTTCCACTTCAACAGGATTTCCTGCTCTGTCTCTCCTCTTCCTCTTTCCCCCCTCACCCTCTCTAACATGAAAATAAATCAGTATATTTCTAAGAACAAAAAAACCCCAAAACAACTCTTATCATTAACCTGTGGATAAAAAAAGCTAAAACCAATAACTCTTGTGATGGAGACGGGCGTAGCAGGGAAGAAGGCCTTACTAGAAACAAGCTCTATCAAAACAGGTGAACCCAGGAGGAGGAGAATGAGGAGCTCTGACCAGCGAGAGCTCCCTGTTGATGGTTGGGTGTCCAAACAAACGGTGTCACTGTATTCTCATTGTGGTGCGTGATGGTTTAACTGCTAACAACAACTCACTGGTTCTCTGGTCTGCCTCATGGCCTACATGGATAATGGACGACTAGTCCTTGTTATTAAACAGTTCAGTCAGGCACCGCAGTGCCCGAGTGGTTCCCTCGTACACAAGAGACCCCGGATAGTCTTTACAGTTTAAATACAGTATTTCTGCTGTGCAGTACACTTCACAAAAAATGTAAATTTTTTTTGTTTGTTTGTTTGTTTGTTTTTTTTTTTTTTTTTTTTTTTGCTACCATCCAAACACGTACGGGGAGAGGGGCCGGGGGAGGAATGGATGAGTTCTGAATACAGGAAGCCAGCCGCCACCGGCTGGAGGACTTTAGGAAACAGGACTTACGCCTCTATTTTCACATTGTCTCTCCCTGTTAATTGTGCAAGTGTAAATACCTCTGTCTTGGGACTCTGGGGAGAAGCAGTCTTCCACGACACCATTTTTCCCCCCTGCTTTCCAAACTTTCTTCTTGTTTGAGCAAAGAGAGATTGTCCATGTGCGACATTGAAAGTCAACTCACTTTGGTTATTTTTGCAAAATGTGACTCATTAGTTGTGTGGCTGGAATATATATATATATATATATATATATATATATATATATATATATATATATATATATATATATATATATTCAAATAGTGTAAAATGTGTAATTGCGTTTTTCTTGTGAGCAATTCCAAAAACAGAGATAGGCCATTCTGGTGTTACAACAGGAACAAAATGACTTTGACAATGACACAGACGCATATCAACCTTTCACTGCAAAGCCATCTGGGTATGCAAATAACAGGTTTATAGCCATAGCCAGCGGTGGCGTGGTAATACAACGTAGTGGTAGAATATGTTTGCAGTATGACAAGATTATTCTGAGTTGAAGACTTTGTTGTGTGAGGACAAGGAATATGTTTTCGTCGTTATTCGTTGAATTGCAAAATGCTTTAATATTTGTGTAATGACTACACCCTGAAGGCTTTTGTTTGCAGTCAATCAATTCATTTTCGATTATTATTAATACATTTTGGAAATTATTTCAACGCTAATATGGTCACAGTAAATAATATCTGAGAATTGAAATCACATTCTTTTATTTCATTAATGTCGTGTTATTTCCTCTTCATTAATTTCATCAGGAGCGATTAATGAGTTTATGCTTTTAACAGGCTGGGTGCAGGAAGCGAAATGCAAATATTCCCTTCACTTTGTGTGTCCTATTTTCCTTATGTCTAAGAGTTATACCTCTCTTTTTCCCTGTGAGCTCTCTTACCCATGTTTCCTCTCCTCATCCCTCCTACTGCAAACCTTTGTGGCAGCTCGAATGATTGGCCTTCCCGTTCCTTCTTTCCTTCCTTGTTTTCCCTCCTTCCTCTCCCTTAACCCATTCAAAAGGCATTACAGGTAAGTTATATTCATTTATCCATCTTCCCCCTACCCCAGTAATCGTCTCCCTTTCCTCATCTGTCGCGCTCTTCCTATCAATCACAGACTGTCTTGTAGCCTCTCCATGTAGGTTCTGATTTCTGACTGGCCCAGGTCCATATCCTGACAAACCCACTTGATGTCGTCCTCACTCCCATTGGCCACCAGCACAGAGGAGTTAGCGTAAGTGCTGCCTCCACCAGCGTCTTCATTGGGTAGAACAGTGGCAAAAGATGTAAACTTGACACGTTTACGTTTCGTGGCAGCAGCGACAATGGCGGCGGCTGCCACATTGGCTCGGGGAGAATTATTTAGGGCTTCTGATTTACCGGTGGGGTCCTTGCCACCAATGGGGATTCTGGAAAGGCACTGTCGTGGCTCTGGAACAGACCTTGGCAAGGTCTGCCCATGACTAATGCCTCGGTGTCCACCTGTGCCTCCGCCGCCGCCGCCACCACCAATGGTGCCCATGCCCATTACCACACTGTTACCCTCTCCATTCAACAGGTACTTGCTCTCTTCATATCCTTCCTCATTCCGGTCAATGATAGTGGTGCACTCGTCCTGCAGCGGGCCCTGGCAGTGGTCAGAGTGGTCGGCTAACAGGTCAGCCTCGTTGCCGAGCCAAACCCAGTCGTGGGCGTGGTTCATGTTGCCCCCTGCCTCCAGAACAGGGAGCTGCTTGTGACGATACCTGCTGATCAAACACACTAGTCAGGCCCCGTGACTAGTGCCGGCCATTTCTTTTAAATGTCATTATAATTTGCAAAAGGAAGAGCTGGAAATCTTCTTCCTTTGTATTTTTGCTTTATTGAGATGGTAAGAAGGCTGATGCTGCTACAATTACACAGCCATCTACTTAGTTGACGAGTTGCTAAGCTCTTGGTTATGATGGGTGGCATTTAAAGAGTAACTTAAGCCTAGATTTAGGTGTGTGAGCACATCCATCAGCATTGACGGACAGAGCCAGCACTACCAATCATCAATAGTACTGCCAATGCTGGTTCTTTAGTACACCTATATCCAACAGAGCCATTAATGTAATTATCTGCAGGTGTGTTTATTCTGCTATGCTAACATCACAGTGATGTTAGCATAGCAGTAGCTGTGCATCTTTGTTAAGCCATGGACATGTGACAAGCCACCGTAGTTGCACTCGCTGCTGTGTTAGGCACAGAACAGCGATAACCAATAGCTCAACATTTGCTCAAAGAGCATGGTACCTTAATAACAAAAAAGCCCTTTGAAATGTTATCAGCAAAGGGGGCCTAAATTTCAAATAGTTTGAACTCGGAGTGCAGCAGAAAAGCTGAAAATCCAAGCAGTCCGTGCTGCCCGAGGTGGCGGTGCTGCTAAATTGGGCAATGGCTCTCTCCATGGAAAAACAATGGCTCTGCCGGCATAAAGTGGTAATGTGTTGTTGGTTTTATTACACTGTGTAGCCACAAATATTTTGGATCAGTGTTAAATTACAATTACAATGGGAAGGTACAAATATTAATTTCACTATGTGGAAATGCTGTGGGATTATTTTCATCAAATACAGCAGCTTACATCGTTAAGTATGATGCCAACAATGGCAGAATCGTTTCACCATGCATAATTTTTGAAGCATTTATTGTTAAGACTCTTAGGTGAAAGTTGTTAAAGCATGGGATAATCTTTGTATAGCGGTGATAAGCTTCTCATCCATTTTGGTTACAGCAAATGTAATATTCATCCATGGAACTTTTGTCATGTTAGAAGGGAAACCAGGGGAACAAAAAATCTAATTGGCTGCTGATGTATGACACTGGCCAAAAAAATCTAAAAATCAATTTTTTGTGAAGGTAATAAAGCATTTGCTCGCCTAACCTAGAATAGTTGCTCAGCTCCATAGAAGATACATGGACTTTTGGTGACTTGTCAGTCAAGTTGATGACTGTGTAAATGCAATGTGAGAGACATCCATCCATCCATCCATTATCCAAACCCCTTGGAAAACAAGGGGACTTTGACTGGATGCAATTTTAGGCCTATAAAGGCTACATGTGGGTCGACGGATGGAGGTCTTAAACTGCTAGACATTAGTGGACAGAGAACTTGCTATTTTGACCTATTCCCACATACATTTATAAACAGAGAGCAACTTAATTTTCAATGTAATAAAAATGATGTAAGGGCCCACAATTTTCCCAGTGATTTACCTGAAGGCAAAGCTGACACAGTTGATGAGGAAGACCAGTATCGCAAGACAGAACACTCCCAGCAGGGCATACATTCCTATCTCCAGGTCGGACAGGCCTCTGGGGGTCTGGGACAAGTCGCTCTCCCCAGTTCCAGGCACCTCCACTTGGGCAGGGTAGTCCCCTGCTTGGCTGGGGCCACCACCCCGACTGCTGCTGCTACCCCCACTGCCTGATTTACTGCCTGTGGTGCGGTGGGTCACTGTGGTCTTTGTTGTTGTGCTAACCTGGAGAGGGGAGAGATATAATGTTTAAAGTAGCTTTTCACCGATCCTCAGTTTTCTTTTCTGTATTTTTACTTTGCCTCATGTCATTATAAAAACCAAAACCAATGTCAAACCCAAATGTGACTCTGTGACTCATTTGCAAATGATTTTAAGTGTTATAAATTGCAGATTTGTCTATTATTGTTATTATTATCATTCATTATTTATTAAACCATAGTCTGGGTGAATGCTTGATTCTGATTGGCTGTAGGGTGTCCATTACTTCCTGATAATGGACAGCTACTAATTAGTTCCAGTGAAACTGTCTGTTCCCTGTTCTAAATGAATGTGCTGGCTAAAATTAGTAATCATAGCAACAAGGACTCAATCAACGCCTCTGTTTGGAATTTATTGCAACACGTTAACAAGCTAACATCTAATTACAGGTACTTCACAGGTATTATTTAAAACAAAATTGTTGGACAAGCCCATGACTACAACACGAAAAAGCACGACACATCCCAAATCCCATCGCTATTCAACTCGCTACTTAAGGGTGTGGCCAACAGTACATATGCCTTGTCATTTGTTCATGAAAATCTTGATATTGATTTAGGGACAATCACATGGCTGGCTAGCTAGCTAGTGTTGCTGTTAAACATACTGTAAAATTATATTTACTCTTTGTCAACTGTACACAATGTTATTGACTTTGAATCTTGCTACCATAATGTTAGCTTTCTGGCTCATAGCTGAACCAAAGGATTCTATGAGCTGAGCGGACTAGAAATATCTCCTATTGCCAAGTCATATCTAATCCAGATAGCCACGGGATGTGGGCCACTTCAGGCAATGATGCAGCACTGATGGCCTTCTTCTGGCCCTGACAAAATGGATGTGAGCCTGAAGTGGCCCACATGTATATAATAGCAAATATGGCCCAAATATGCCAAATCAAATGTGGGCCTTTTTTGGCAAAGATGCGGAGCTCTCGGCAACATGTAATCTGGATGTGACCCTGAAGTGGCCCGTGTGGTAAATGGTGAATATGGCCCAAATATCACAAAACAAATATGGGGCACCTCTGGCAAATATGTGGCACATGTGGCATTGCTATGGCTTGGTTCTGGCCCAGATCTGGCAAACAGGAGCGGACCGCTCAAGTGCCATCATTCCACGTGATATGTGGGCCGGATGAAAGTGACAGTGTGGGACGGGTCCGGGCCACAGCAATTTTGTTATCTGGGAAGGTTTGTCCTATTTACTGGAGTAGTGAAACACATTTCCATTGGATAAGAACCTTATGGGATGATAATGATTGTTCCAGGTATTAGCCAAATCCTCAGGTGTTACCAGGGAAATTGGGTTATGGCTTGTGAAAAAAACATTAGATTTTGATTGCAAAACGCATGAAAATATTAATTAATGGTCTTAATTTTTTGCCTCCACGGAGTCCATTAATTCCTGATTATGAACACTTCGTCGGACATTATCCCTTACATAAATATTTTGCAGTGTTAGTGGAAATTGGATTTCATAGTCTGATAGTTTAAGTGCCATGCTCTGCCCACTAAGTTAGAGCCCCCCTAACCCTGGCAGATATGGTGTCGTGTCCCATCCAGCTATACAAGGAATGGAGGGAACAAATCGCAGGAATAGTTTTAGTGCTGCACTACTAATTCAATATGAAGAACCGGTGATCCAGTTTCTGAATTGAGATTCAGCTCAGTTGAAAGGAGCATAATACAGGCATGTGCTCCACACATCCATCCATGCAAATATCCATCCATCCTTCCCACCTTTCTCATTGCCCCCTCCTCTCGGTCCACTGCTGCTGCGTTGTTGTGCTTCCATCCTCCACCCTCTTTCTCTGTTTTTGTTTGTTGCTCATTGGTGCTGTTATCAGAGCCTCCTCCTCCTCCCTGCTCCTGGGCCCCTCCCAGCCCTCCTCTTTCCTCGTTCTGAACTCTGAACTTCACGTGCACGTTCCCGACTCCGGATGCCAGCACACTCTTCCTCTTGGATTTCTGACAGGTTTCAGAGATGACCATCTCAATGCGCACCAGTGCTCCCTGTCCCTCTCCTTCCGCCACAACAGTTGGCCAGTGCTGCTCCTGATTGGCAGTGGTAGAGGACGTGAAGTTAAAAGACAAATAAGTGGATTTTTGGCAGTTCATAATTTGGACCTAGGATTCGTACAGCTAATATGGCTGCTGTGAAAAGCTGCAAAGGACACATTTTGTCTGTGAATTGTATTAGAAAAAATGCACATACTTTTTTTTTAATAATAATAATAACATATTTCAAAAAATTATACTTGATAGAAAAATGCAATTAATTTCATTCATATGAATCAGATAACAGCAAGTTAAATAAGGTCAGCACTTGATTGGTTGTGGTGATGACCCTCTCATCCAATGAGATGGCTGAGAGGAGGAAGTCCTTGGGGTCGTAGATGTCTAGTGGTGTCAGTGAACCATCGCTGTACTGGATCCACGCACTGAGAATGGCTTCCTGTAAGAGACACAAAGGAAGAGAAAAGGGCTATTTTCAGATGTATCCTTTCACCCCCCCACCCCCCCCGCCCGTTTTTCTCCCCAATTGTATCCGGCCAATTACCCCACTCTTCCGAGCCACCCTGTCACTGCTCCACCTCCTCTGCCGACCTGGGGAGGGCTGCAGACTACCACATGCCTCCTCTGATACATGTGGAGTCGCCAGCCGCTTCTTTTCACTTGACAGCGAGGAGTTCCACCAGGGGAACGCAGCATGTGAGAGGATCACGCTATTCCCCCCCAGTTCCCCCTCCCCCCTGAACAGGAGCCCCAACCGACCAGAGGAGGCGCTAGTGCAGCGACCAGGACACATACCCACACCCGGCTTCCCACCAGCAGACCAGGCCAATTGTGTCCCTACCAAGCCGGAGGTAATACGGGGATTTGAACCGGCGATCCTCGTGTTGGTAGGCAACGGAATAGACTACTACACTACCCGGACGCCTCTCTCTCTGTTTTTCTTCTAAGTTTTTCTCTCCTCCATTCCACCCTCCCTCACCCCCATTAAAATGAGCAAAAACACTGGGATGCAGGCTGTCTTTGTCAGTAGTCTTTACGCAGTGTTAGCATGTACTGTAAGAGCTAACAGTCTTTACGCAGTGTTAGCATGTACTGTATGAGCTAACAGCAACACAGGCCCAGAGCAGTTGTGTCTCTCTCTCTCTGTTTGTCTCTTAGCGAACTCAACTCCACTAATTTTCTTCGATAAAACCCTTTCCTTGCTTTAATCGTAGCGCCGAGGGAAATGGTGGAGGTAAGTCACTTGGCAAAAGCCTCCGAACAAAAGTAATTAAGCTCCGGCACTTGGAACAACAATTTATCTCCGTTTCTCTTTCTCTCTCTCTTTTTACCTTCTTGTCTTTCCACCCTGCCTCCTCCACTCCTCTCTCGAGTACTTTCTTACCCTCCCTCCGTTAGGTTCCCCTGGTAATGGGGTGATGGAGAT